>NC_134833.1:70685915-70748553 GCF_004210375.1 Tachypleus tridentatus | reverse complement strand
TAACAACACAGTTCTGTTCTACATTATCAGATCACTGGGTACAAACATTAACAACATAGTTCTGTTATAAATTACCAGATCACTAGGTACAAACATTAACAACACAGTTCTTTTCAAAGTTATCATATCAATGGGTACAAACATTACCAACACAGTTCTTTTCAAAGTTATAAGAACACTAGGTACGAATATTAACAACACAGTTCTATTCTAAGGTATTAGATCACTAGGTACAAACATTAACAACACTGTCCTGATAGACTTGTACACGTGAGTTTTTGGCACCAGTGTGAACCTGTGACGAATGACAGCCAACAAGAGAAACCTACAAACCCACTTCGGTTACCAGATTCTACTCTCCCTTCGTTCGTCGCTATAGATGTAGTTAGAAAATAATAGTAGATATGTCTTTACTAAGTTGGTCCGATGGTCTTGAATGAAATTCTAAGAGACACTTCTTGTCTGTAATATATTACGCTCTCTAGATAATATATACAGCTTTTAACAAAATCCTATCAAGTCTATCGTGTTTGGTACACGTGGTCAAAAGCACATCCTCTAAGAGGTTTACAAAACCAGGACTGATTTATAGATCTCACAGAAAAATAAGACGCAAGTCCTCATTTCTAGGGATCAGACTTTAAATTAACGTCTCTTGAGGCGTCGCTGAGCGCTGGAGCACGAGGCGCGTGGTTCGCTTCTATTAGGCAGTGCCCTGAATACCCTCGAAAAGTCAAGACAGAAAATCTGATCAATATCACACCGAAACGCTTATGTGCTCGAACACCGAATATTTCATGCAGCTAGCGACGACCATGCTCTCCAGTTAAACATGTATACAAACTGTAATTAACAATAAATGTGTACACGAAAACTCGAATAGTGTCTTTTATACCAAACTGTTCTTTAACTACTTTCGTAGCATCAGAGGAAAAGTTTTCGCTTTTTTTTTTTTTACAGAGGAATTATAACTTTTTGTTATTATCTCCATGTTCGATTATTTCTTCTTCTATTTATAACCGTTTCAATTCTGTGAATCTGAGATTGTCCTACCTCGGATTAGAATTTGCCATACATAACTTTGTTGTTATAGTAACAAAAATATTTAAAGTATTTCTCACTCGAGGTAATTGGTGAAAATTATAAATATTTGTGTGAGTTTGTTGGCCTGCAATAAACATCAAATACTTTTATCCGGCGACTATAAGAATATCAACTGTATATTTCCTTGTTTCATTTAAACCTCCGTTTCCGGATCGTGTAACTCTCGCTGCCACCTGATTCGCAAATTTCTGCGGCGGACCATTCAAAATCTTAAACGCAATATTCTTGCGTCGTATGACGACACCTGTAATCGGGGTTTAAAACCCCGACAAAATTTCACTATAACAACTTTGGTTCGAAATTATAAACCATTAAATAAGTTAACCACAAAATACTTTAGAAGATCAAACAATTTACTTTCCAGAAAACCCATTACACACATTACACGATTGGTGTAACTTAAGTCTCCATAGTAGTTACAGAGATTTAATGAAAACTTCCTCTATAAATACAAAACACATTTAGAACAAAACGTACACCTTTTTAAACAACCTCCTCACTAAACTTATCTATTTAAATATCAAAATAAATGTATAAAATCACGTGATATGACGTTAATATATTCTTTGGTTCCATTTAACAGAATCCCAGACTCTTTAGTTTTGGCAGTTTGTTTAATTATTTAAGAAACAGTAAACATTCTCTAATCAAAACACATTTGGAGGAAAAATGGCGTGGTCAAAAAATAATTCAGAAATTAAAACTTATGGCTATACTTAAAGCACTGATAAGGTGTTTATAGTGAATATTCATTCATTAATTAAACACACCTTGTATTTTGTTTTACCAACCATCATGCTGTCGCTACAGCAGTAAAGTTTCGTTTGCCTACTTCTGTAAACCACTTTTAAAATGTCTGTTCAAACACAGTTCTCTTCCTGTAAACCACTTCTATAATGTATGTTCAAACACAGTTCTCTTCCTGTAAACAAATTCTATAGTGTCTATTCAAACACAGTTCTATTCTTGCAAACCACTTTTATGTCTATTCAGAGTTCTGTTCTTGTAAATCACTTCTATAATATCTCTTCAAACACAGTTCTGTTCATGTAAACCACTTTTCTAATGTATATTCAAACACAGTTCTGTTCTCATAAACCACTTCTATAACATCTGTTCAAACAAAGTTCTGTTCTTGCAAACCACTTCTATAATGTCTGTTCAAACACAGTTCTCTTCTTGTAAATCACTTCTATGATGTCTATTCGAACACAGTTCTTTCCTTGTAAACTACTTCTATAGTGTCTGTTTAAACAAAGTTCTGTTCTTGTAAGCCACCTCTATGATGTCTGTTTGAACAAAGATCTGTTCTTGTAAATGACTTCTGTATTTGTTCAAACACAGTTTAGTTCTTGTAAATCACTTCTATAATGTCTGTTCAAACAAAGTTCTGTTCTTGTAAACCACTTCTTTAATGTTTGTTCAGACATAGTTCAGTTCTTGTAAACTACTTCTACAAAGTCTGTTCAAACAAAGTTCTTTTCTTGTAAACCACTTTTTTAATGTTTGTTCAGACACAGTTCAGTTCTTGTAAACCACTTCTATGATGTCTATTCGAACACAGTTCTTTCCTTCTAAACTACTTCTTGTAAATCACTTCTATAATGTCTGTTCAAACAAAGTTCTGTTTTTGTAAACCACTTTTATAAGGTCTGTTCAAATACAGTTCTGTTCTCGTAAACCACTTCTATAACATCTGTTCAAACAAGGCTCTGTTCTTGTAAACCACATCTATGATGTCTGTTCAAACGAAGATCTGTTCTTGTAACAGATTTCTATGTCTGTTAAAACAGTATTTTTCTTGTAAATCACTTCTATAAAGTCTGTTCAAACAAAGTTCTGTTCTTGTAAACCACTTTTATAAGGTCTGTTCGAACAAAGTTTTATTATTGTAAACTACTTCTATAATGTCTGTTCGAACAAAGATCTGTTTGGTAAACTTTTATAATGTCTGTTCAAACACAGTTTTGTACTCGTAAACCACTTTTATAATGTCTGATAAATATATCTATTCTTCTAATTCACTTCTACAATGTCTATTGAAACAAAGATCTGTTCTCGTAAACCACTTCTATATCTGATCAAACACAGTATTGTTCTTGTAAACCACTTTTATAATATCTATTCTTCTAATTCACTTCTATAATGTCTATTGAAACAAAGATCTGTTCTCGTAAACCACTTCTATATCTGTTCAAACACAGTATTGTTCTTGTAAACCACTTTTATAATGTCTGTTCAAACAAAGTTCTATTCTTCTAATTCATTTCTATAATGTCTATTCAAACAAAGTTCTGTTCTTGTAAACCTTTTCTATAAAGTCTGTTCAAACAAAGTTCTGTTTTGGAAAACAACTTTTAAAATGTCTGCTTGAACAAAATTCTGTTCTTGAAAACCACTTCTATAATGTTAGTTCAAAGAAAGTTCTCTTATTGTAAACCACTTCTACTTTGTTCAAAAAAAAGTTCTGTTCTTGTAAAACACTTCTACTTTGTCTATTCAAACAAAGATCTACCCTTGTAAACCACTTCTGTGATGTTTATTCAAACAAAGTTCTGTTCTTGTAAACCAATATTTGCTCTTCTCAGTCTCTCTGTGTAATAATGCTGTATATTTGTTCTTGAGCTAACTGGAGTTATATGTCCGTATGTATTAAGTAATTGTTTCATGTTACACTTGATACATGTGATAAAGTTTTCTCAGATTAAGGTTTAGAAGAAACATGTTTTTGTGCTACTTATTCTAGTTACTTTGTCGACAGTGTATGGTAACTACACGCCTGCCAGATCTGTAGGTTCGTGGTGAGCATGCGTTGGAATATCTTTTATACAAAAATTCCTTATTTTATCTGACGACACAAGCCCACACATCCTAGTTATCTAGGATGACCTCCTGATAACTACTTCTTAATATTTAATTTTTTCACTTGACGATTGACCAAAAATATCTTGTGTTTATTAGCTAATTACGTCATGTATGTACATAATTAAACCATGTGATATTTTAATAAGTAGATGACTGTGTGCATTGTTTTATGTGTTACCCTCCCAGTCTATGACTTTCCTCTTCAATATGATCTGTTACTGTCTATTGTTTTGTTTTAATTACACAATTCCAGGGGAAGGTGTTTCTTATACTTTCTAAAAGGTTTCATACTAGAAACGTGCACTCTAAGTGTTGTTAACATGCATGCTAAGTATCGTAGCAAGAACAAAAGGTACCCAAGATAAGTTTTGTCTGGAAAGGTTAATAACTCTATTGTCTACAATCATTGACCTAAACTTATCACATCTACAGCCAGTTATCAACTTAAGTTATTACGAAGTTTGGACAAAGTGTAGAAACAACATCCCTGTTCCACTAATGGCTCGGAAAAAATAAAACTAGAAAGTTTCGTTTGTTTGGAATTAATCACAAAGCTACACAATGGACTATTTGTGCTCTGCTCACTACGGGTATAGAAACCCGGTTTTTAGCAGTATGAGTACGCAGACATACTACTGTGCCACTGGGAGGCAAAAATAAAAGGAAAAAACATCTTTAATTATTAAAACAGGACAATACCCAAATATCTTTAATTATTAAAACAGGACAATACCCAAATATCTTTAATTATTAAAACAGAATAATACCCTAATATCTTCAATTATTAAAACAGGGTAATACCAAAAACATATTTAATTATTAAAACAGGGTCATTCCAAAATCATCTTAAATTATTAAAACAGGATAATAACAAAAGCATCTTTAATTATTAAAAAAGGATAATAACAAAAGCATTTTTAATTATTAAAACAGGGTAATAGCAGAAACTTCTTTAATTACGTTTTCATAAAAAATAACATCAACTTCTCTCTATTGTCGTTACTGTGTTCAATTCTAGGTTTTCAGTGTTTTATTTTTTTATTATTTTTCCTTTCAACATGCAGACTTTAATATTATAGTTAAGGCTTTAGTTAATTTTTCTATTAACAATATCATTAAACTCGCCACATGTTTGATTGTAAATCCCATGTTTTTACAAATTATAGCTTTTACATTAAAGACGAAATTTTTTAAACAGGTTCGACGTTTCAATCACTGGTACGACAATGACGTAAAACAAATGTACTTAATTAGTAAATAAATTTAAAACGAAGCTATTAATTTCATTATATTGTTACTGCTTATATCTGTTCTAAAAGTGGCACAAAAACTGCCCCTCAATAGTTGGTGTTGTTTTTTGTAGTTAGAATACTGTGAACTAACTTTGAGTTTTAATATTGATGGCTAAATTCGAAACAATACCAAATTTCTGTACTTAACTATGTTTTTTGGTATTACCGTTTTTAAATAACTGACACCTTCGTTTATACTGCTGAGTTATTGTTTTTCATAAATTAAAACAAAATCCACTCGTCATCTAGAAATGAAACTATAATTTTAAGTAATATCAAGCCGCCTTGTTTTTAAATTAAAAATTAATATATGGTTTCACATTTAATTAAAAATATATCCTCTTCTTTTCAGGAAAATCTAGACTCAGCATAGCCATGTGGTTAGGGCGCTAGACTCGCGGGTTCGAATCCTCATCCCACCAAACATCGTGGGGTGTATAATGTGATGGTCAATCCCACTATTCGTCGGTAAAAGAGTAGTCCAAGAGTTGGCGATAGGTCGTGATGACTAGTTGCCTTTCACTGCAAGATTAAGAACAGCTAGCACAGATAGTCATCGTGCGTGAAATTCAAACCAAACTAAACCAAAAGAAAATTGTGACACTTCGTAACGTTAACACTGGACTGCTGTAATTTCATTTTATATATTGATACACGTGAATTTATTAACTGTTTCCAAAGTCTTTTTATAGATAAACGTAAAAAGTCAGCAAATCCTAAACTGCCACCTAAAAGTGCTTCCACAAATTTGTTTCTATTGATTGTAAATAAAAACTGGAGTTACAGTAACAAGTTTCACATAAAACAAATGTTCAAAAGCCAAGTGAAATAAATGTCAAGTTTGAAGATGCAGACCTAATCAATTATTAGATGTGAAACTTTAATAAAAAACGAATTCATAAACTGATCACGCTTAATATCATGATTCATGAATAAGACAAATATGTTTTATAATCAGCTGTTATCAGACTTCTTACAAAAAGTCCTGATCTTTACACTAGACGTGAAGCGAAAAATTAGTTATAAGTAGAATGATTTGTTGAATGTTAAATATTCTATTTAGTTATTGCAGCAATGTGCCTTATGAATTGCAAGCATAATTTAAGTATTATTTAGAAAAGATTAATATATACCTTAAAAAGGTAAACGATGTTTTACGTTTAATGAAAGACTTGAAATCTAACAAATTCCTTATTTATTTAAAAAATAAACATTTTTAAATATCCTCAATAAATTACCAGTTATTTAAAGATTACAATACTTATATACATTTATATTTTTCACTTCATAACTTCTACCAGCAACTATTTTCACGACAGCATTGTCTTTCAACAATTGATACCTAGAGTTACGGCCCTACCAATGTTGTAATACGAATGGCCAATCACGTGGGTAGCACATGTCGCTCTGAATAAATGCAAGGTTTCTTGCCAACTAAGGAAGATTGTATCTGAATGGTGTGGTACAGGGTTTCAGTTGAATGGTTGGAAGAGAAAATATAGTGAAAATGATAATTATAACCTTTTGCTTCTTTGTAATAAAAATTATGAATTTTGTTTTAACGTCAACTCAGTTAATATGATTTGTTTCAGCTCCATAACCATCACCTTCTGCTATCTAACAGACCACCAATAAAAAAATGTTCATATCCCAACCAAAAATACAGGAACATTCTTTTTTCTAATAAATATTAAGTTTCAGTATTTTTATGTGTAAACAACATCTAACATGTAACTTTCCAAATCACTTTCTTGAAAGAAAGATGCGAGAAGTGTCAAACGCAATGGAGAAGATCAAATTTCTTGTCATGATGAAATATTTTGATAAAAAGAAAATGCTACATCAAAAAATTCACCACTGCATCGAAAAAATATTAGGAGAGTGTTCTCTGGCATGTTAAAATGTGAAAAAAGTGGTGTGATCAGTTTAAATGTGGTAGAAAGTCTTGTGAGGATTTGAAGTCCAATCTGACTTCGATGTTGATCATAACCAAATTTTGGATAAAGTTCACTATTTGGTTTATATGATAAAAAAAATGTCATTAAGATGTTAGCAGAGGAAGTGAAAATTGATAAAAGTACTGAGTGACCGTTTGGACACAAGTAAATTTAGTGTTAGATAGGTTTCAAAATTGTGATCTGAGCAGAAATAGATCAAGATTTTTAATGTAAGCTAGTGGGGGCTCCAGGTTTTGAGGATATCACTGAAATCAAAAGGTTCGATAAGATAGATATAAAATACCTACTAGAAACTTCTAAGGCTGTAACGTAAAGTCTTCAAGCACACTGGCTGCTAAATTATATATACAAGTTAATGGACAGTAAATATAGTGTTTCTCAAGAATGAGAGTAAATCAATGCGTTAGGTACTGCAGTAACTTTGTATTAATACAAGCAAGTTTATTTATTTTATATTAGTAAATGTCATTTGAAGCGTAGGCCTACAGCAATTTACAACAGTGTACAAGTGTTCAAGTTTTATTAAAGGGGAAATAAAATAATTTGTTATCGTTATGTGTAGTGGACAATGAACTCAATTATTTTCACAAGTTGATATAAAAGAAACTGCCAACGAAATAGCAAAGCTACAACAATATAATAAATAATGCGTTATATGATACATGCTATGTAAGTTTAAACATACAAGTTATCTCCATTTTCAACCCACTTCAAATGAAAGGATATTAGTTGTACCTGTATATACGTTTTGTAAATGTGAAAACATCAACATATTACTAACACATGAATATTTAGACCTCAAATGTGGTTTTTCAGTTTAATAAAATATTTTAGCCCAGAAGTGATACCCCTCGAAATGGGCATGATCGGATATGGTTGATCAGATTAATTAAGCCTTACAGAATATTTAGTTGCATAAATGTATTTAATGAAACAGTACACCGTCTTTACCATAGTGAGCCCTAACACACGGTTGTTATAAACACGTGTTCGACCTTACTGTTGATACTGTTGTGCATGTTGTTAGGAGACGTTTCAGCTGTCTTGTGGTTTGCTAATATTACAAAATAGTTAAACAGGACAGAAGTTAGGTAAAAAAAAAATCGTTTTTTTTTCTTCAGAAAATAACTGAATGTTGTCAGTAAAACGTCTTAGAAGTCGTTAAATAATACTTGTTTTAACAAAACTCATTTATAGTCATAGCCAAACGATGTACCCGATAACCAACACGTCTACTTAAGGTGAATGGTCTTAAGTTTCTCTGTTTCTAAGTGAAGATATAAAGTGCCTATTAACATGTATGACTGAATTTACCAGTTACTTACTGGGAGAAAAATAAAAATGTTCCACTTCATACTATCCCCTTGACAAGGTTTTACCTAAACATCTGAAATTACTTAAAATTCCTCTTGTCACCTAATTCGCCAGCATCGATTTGTCCTCGCTTTCCTTTTGCTAGTTCACGAACGTGTGGTATAAGTTTCATCTTCTATTCTGCTCGCAAATCTACTCGAGGAATGAATGCGCTGTCCTTCCCTAATTAAAAAGTGATACTCTAGACAAGCTAGCTAATCAACACCACCAATCGCCAACTCTTGGGGTCTGATCAGTGGGCCTGACAGTCGTAACGCCTCTACGCTGCAAGGGCGAACATGTTGGGTGACGGGATTCGAACCCACAGTTTACGAGTCGAGTACTCTAACCACTAGGTCATGCTAAGCCTAAAAGGTTGTTAAGTACAAAGCTACACAATAGTGCATTATGGCCATAAGGTATACATTGTACTTCTATATTGACATTATGGCCACAGGTACACTTTGTACTTCTATTTTGCTATTATGGCCACAAGATACACTTTCCACTTCTATTCTGATATTATGGCTACAAGATACACCTTGAGCTTCTATTTTGATATTATGGCCACAAGATACACTTTGCACTTCTATTCTGATATTATGGCCACAAGATACACTTTCCACTTCTATTTTGATATTATGGCCACAAGATACACCTTGCACTTCTATTCTGATATTATGGCTACAAGATACACCTTGAGCTTCTATTTTGATATTATGGCCACAAGATACACTTTGCACTTCTATTCTGATATTATGGCCACAAGATACACTTTCCACTTCTATTTTGATATTATGGCCACAAGATACACCTTGCACTTCTATTCTGATATTATGGCCACATGGTATGCCCTTTAATTTTGGTTCGAAATGATGTTATTATATTTTGTATTCCAAACAGGTTCTTCTATAACTAACATATTTTAGTCAGATTTTTGTGATGATAAGAAACCCACTTGAAGTAAAAATGTATTCTCAAGATTAACCTGGCGGTGACCTAAAAAGGTCAAAACGTTCTTTATTTTAATTAAAGTTTTAATACCCATACAAGCCGTCCTAATGCAAATTTTGTTAAGTTTAAGAACATTTCTTCATGGGAATGATTATATCTTTCTTTCATTTTCACTTTAACTTTGGATTTATTTCTGTTTTGTAAAAATGTTTGGTATAAATTACAGGGGTGAGGCACACTGGACTAGGGATGAAGAGATCACAAAGTCTTGGCTTTCCTTCATCATCTCTCACCACAACCCACTTGTCCCTGTTAAGTCTTATGATAGTAACTGTGACTGTGGTAAATAAAGGTAGTTACTGTGTACCTTCCACCCTTCAAATCTTTCTTCCTCATGAACTCAGTTAGAGCTCCAAGAAATAAACATATCCCTCCAGACACCCTCTGCAGTTAGGGGGCCCTAAATGGCTGCTCTGAAGAAAATATGTGAGCCAGAATATATAGTGTCAATATATCAGTTTTTCTCCACATGTATGTGATTGTAAAACAAGCAATAAATGTTTCATTGACAAACACGTATATATTTCACTAGTATTTACACAGACGTTTAATTTATATCAGCAGTTGGTTACACATTTTGTAAGACGAATAACAAATACAAACTTTAAAGACCCTTTTAATCTAGAAAACCAGCTGGTATAAAGGTTTCAGAAACATTTAACTTGTTTTACGAAAACTGTTACTGCTGTGCTAGATTTAAAAATATACAAAAATAATGTGGATTTCACCAGTAGTGACTCTAATAAGGCTTGGGCTATCTTACACCTTAAACTTATCTGTGGAAACGTCACCTGAATTTGAGGATTTCAAGCCCCTAATAACCATAAAAACCTCAATATCCTAATGCTTGCAAATGAAAACATATTTCAAAGTATACAGATAATATAACCTGTAATCAATCAATAACATGTTTCTAAACCTCAATGCTCTTTCTTAAACTGAACAAAATGTTCCAAATGAGGTTTAAATGGTACCACAAAGTAAACTAATGAACTCATTTAATTTTACACTCAAAATTTCTATTTATAAAGCCTAAGTTCCTACTCTGCTAACTCTCAACTAACATATCTTGTACTGGATATACCAAGGTCTGTTTTCTGTTAATGTTTCCTATGATAATGTGATGTGTTAATGAACCCATACAACATTACACTTATTGAGATTAAAAAGAAAGTTCCCTGTGTTAATCCAGTTCACTAGATAATACAAAGCTGCTGAAGTACTGTTTCAAACACCTATTATCTAAAAACTTAACTAATTATGTTTACCAGCTAAATGTTACCTCTGTTACATGATGAATTTACTCAGTATTTACTCAAGCCACACAAATGTTAGTATTTCTTTTGTACATCTGGCTTATTCTTTTAGCCTTATATTAGTCAATGTTGAAATATCATTTCACAGACATATTACTACAGCACTGGCTTATTCTTTCACAGAAATGTTACTACAACAATTCTATCAGAGACACGTTACTACAATAATGGCTTATTCTATCAGAGACATGTTACTACATTAAATGCTTTTTCTTTCAGAGTCATGTTACTGTAGTAATGGCTTAATCTTTTACAGACATGTTACTACAGTAATGGCTTATTCTTCTAGAGACATGTCACAACAATACTGGCTTATTCTTTTGGAGACATATTACTACAGTAACAACATGATTTTCAAATAAATTGAACCATTTTATTCAGGTACCTAATGTATTACAGTAAAGGTTAAAATTACTTAAACTACTGTACTTTTAAAAATTATTTTAATATAACTTTTATGTTAGATATAACTTTACATACTGGAACATGTACATACTGATTCACAGACATACTGCTACATGTGCATACTGATTCACACACATACTGCTACATGTGCATACTGATTCACACACATACTGCTACATGTACATACTGATTCACATACATACTGCTACATGTACATACTGATTCACACACATACTGCTTCATGTACATACTGGAACATGTACATACTGATTCACACACATACTGGAACATGTACATACTGATTCATACACATACTGCTACATGTACATACTGATTCACATACATACTGATTCACACACATACTGGAACATGTACATACTGATTCACACACATACTGGAACATGTACATACTGGTTTACATACATACTGGAACATGTACATACTGATTCACACACATACTGGAACATGTACATACTGATTCACACACATACTGGAACATGTACATACTGATTCACATACATACTGGAACATGTACATACTGGTTCACATACATACTGGAACATGTACATACTGGTTCACATACATACTGGAACATGTACATACTGGTTTACATACATACTGGAACATGTACATACTGATTCACACACATACTGGAACATGTACATACTGATTCACACACATACTGCTACATGTACATGCTGGTTCATATACATACTGGTACATGTACATGCTGGTTCACATACATACTGCTACATGTACATGCTGGTTCATATACATACTGGTACATGTACATGCTGGTTCACATACATACTGCTACATGTACATGCTGGTTCATATACATACTGGAACATGTACATACTGATTTACACACATACTGCTACATGTACATACTGATTCACACACATACTGCTACATGTGCATACTGATTCACACACATACTGCTACATGTACATACTGATTCACATACATACTGCTACATGTACATACTGATTCACACACATACTGCTTCATGTACATACTGGAACATGTACATACTGATTCACACACATACTGGAACATGTACATACTGATTCATACACATACTGCTACATGTACATACTGATTCACATACATACTGATTCACACACATACTGGAACATGTACATACTGATTCACATACATACTGGAACATGTACATACTGGTTCACATACATACTGGAACATGTACATACTGGTTCACATACATACTGGAACATGTACATACTGGTTTACATACATACTGGAACATGTACATACTGATTCACACACATACTGGAACATGTACATACTGATTCACACACATACTGCTACATGTACATGCTGGTTCATATACATACTGGTACATGTACATGCTGGTTCACATACATACTGCTACATGTACATGCTGGTTCATATACATACTGGTTACATGTACATGCTGGTTCACATACATACTGCTACATGTACATGCTGGTTCATATACATACTGGAACATGTACATACTGATTTACACACATACTGCTACATGTACATACTGATTCACACACATACTGCTACATGTACATACTGGTACATGTACATGCTGGTTCATATACATACTGGTACATGTACATGCTGGTTCATATACATACTGGTACATGTACATGCTGGTTCATATTATACATACTGGAACATGTACATACTGGTTCATATACATATTGGTACATATATATACTGGTTCACATACATACTAGTACGTGTACATACTAGTTCACATACATACTAGTTAGTGCCTGTACATACTGGTTCACATACATACTAGTGCCTGTACATACTGGTTCACATACATACTAGTGCATGTACATACTAGTTCACATACATACTAGTTAGTGCCTGTACATACTGGTTCACATACATACTAGTGCCTGTACATACTGGTTCATGTACATACTAGTACGTGTACATACTGTTTCATATACATACTAGTGCCTGTACATACTGGTTCATATACATACTAGTACGTGTACATACTGTTTCATATACATACTAGTACGTGTACATACTGTTTCATATACATGCTAGTACATGTACATACTTTCATATGACACTAGTTCATATACATACTAGTACACGTGTACTTATTGGTTCATATACATGCTAGTACATGTACAAACTGGTTCATATACATACTGATACATGTACATACTGGTTCATACATTCAAAATACATTCAAAATGTATTTATTTAGTATAATCCTTTACGATTAAGAATAGAAACATTCATGATTTTTCAAAACACAATATATATATATATATATCCAAATTTGTGTAATACTGGATACAAGATTAACTTTCAAAATTTAAAAACACATCTTAAATACATTACTATTTTTAATAACAGTTCTAATAGGTCATATCCCACTTCACTATCTAAATGGCTGTCTATCAACTAGAAGTACAGGTGTTGCACAGGATTGTCGCATGTGCAATTCAGTTAAACTACATACGTGACCTGTACCAGAAAATATCAGATTAAGCTCAGTGTGTCACTGTGCCATGTTTGTGCTGCTGTTTGCTTTTGTAGTCCCTCATACCCAGCTAAATATTTAGTGAATGTTATTTGTTATAATGTGTGAGGATGAAACTGATGCCCTAGAACTGAAAAGCCTGAAGTCCTAAGCAGGTGACCTCTGACCTCAGCATTGTACAGTTTCCAACATACAAACAAGGCTCATTCTCTAAAATACAAACACATTTATGTGAATATTCTAAAACTGTCAATATACAACACAAATCTCAAGTCCACGAATACAAATTATACTCTGACCATACTCAACCCTATAATACAAGTTGTACTCTGATCATCCTTCAATCAACCAATCACAAACATAAATTCATAACTATATACAACTTATACAATAAACACATATACCTGCTTAAAATAAAGCTAAGGCAGAAAATACACTTAAATATATTTTAATTAAAGTATTCAAACTATATAGTCAACATTATACATTATAAAAGTCTGAACACAAACTAATTTTTGTGTTCTACAAAAGTAATCTACATATGTTTGATAAGAGTTTAACCTTCTGTGTTTATATGTAACATAGAAAGTTTATAACATGGAAAAATAACTCTCCTACCTCTTGTGATTACGGTTCATCTAAATCAGTTTCTTTGTGACTTTTCTACTAGTTTTTTAACCTGGAGAAATTCATTGCCAGAACCACCCAGTAACTGCAAATTATTTGAGTCTCTCTGTGGCTTAAAAATGTGTTGATATAATTTTGAAGCCACCTGTATAGTTCTTGATGGAGAAGATATTAAATAAATAATAATATATACTGTACAACTTATTGGATGGTAAGAAGTAAGTGCATAATGCTAATCCATATGTAACAAAAATTTATTGTAATGTTACTATTCAATTAATTGACATATACATTGAACTAGTGTCAGATAAAATAATTAATCAAAATCATTATTAAACCAATTAATTTCCTGAAGATAATCTGTTAACTGAAATTAGTGTTTTTGATTAATACTGTTTTCAATCATTTCAACTACCCAATTTTCACAAGAGAATAATCAATATAATTGGTTTATAAGCTCAACAATTAATCAACTATCAAATTTCATTATTTCCCCAACTCTACAATAATTCCCAAAAGACTCATTTTCAAATTTACTGACTATCTGTGTCAAGTTCAGAGGATCTATCAGAGAGAAGAACGGAACTTATACAAGACATAAAAAACACTTTTTGAAAAATAAAGTATTCAAGTATATATAATGTCAATTCAATCATTAATATGTCCCCTTCTTTTACTGTCACATCTGTTCAGATTACTGTTTAAAAACAGACCAGAAAATAAGTTTCTGACAGACTATTTTTAAAGTTTTCTAGGAAAACCTAGTTTGGTTTAGAGGATGAGATAGACCAAGAGCTCCATAATAACTATGTTTAAAAATGTAAAGTGGTATTATGTGTATGAGTCATGTTAAGTTTATAATGTGATTCTACTACTTGAGCATCATATAAACAGGGACTTTGTATACATACAAATCAAAACAATCATAGAATACTGACATCGAAGAGCAATATTACCCTTCAAGGCTATTTTTACATCTCGCACTCCTCACGACAACTAAATCCTTAAGGTAATCCTCATCCCAACCTCTCTCTGAAATAATCTTGTAAAATGAAAAAAGATAATCTCCTCTCTTTTCTCAAAAGGAAATACTAAGATAACCCATCCATCTTTGGAACCATCCCAGAAAATCAATATCCATTCTTAGACAAGAAAACTGTAGACATTATTCCAAGTAAGGTGTAACTAGTGGTTTCTACAGAGATAACTACCTCTTCAGACTTGTAATCAGTGACATTATAAATATAACTTAAAACCATATATGTCAACAACAAAGGTCTGATTGACTGATTTAGTGACTTGCAAACTGTTATGATAAGATCCTTTTTTCATCTTGCTTTTGAGTGGGCATTCAACATGTGACCCAATTTTTCATAATTCAAATGCGTCACCTTAACTTACTGTAACTAAAGACACGTTTCCTACTATTTCTTCACTTCATCAACTGATCCAAGTCATTCAACACATTAAGACAGCAGTAAATACCTGACAGTTTAATGTAATTAGAAAGCATGAATAACAACAACATACCATTAATGAAATGAAAAAAAGGAAAGACCCAAACACTATTCCATGATATACACTTCAGGTAACAAGGGTTTATTATAACTGAACTAAATGAAACCCCAAACACTAACCCATGACATACTTTACAGGTAACAAAGGTCTAGTGTAACAGAACTACATTAGAGACCCAAACACTTACCCATGATATACTCATTGGGTAACAGAGGACTGGTATAATTGGACTACACTGAAGATGCAAACACTAACCCATAGGATACTCCTTAGGTAACAAAGGTCTAATATAAGTGGACTACATTAAAGACCCAAACACTGACCCATGAAATACTCATTGAGTAACAAGGGACAAGTAGAGTTGGACTATATAAAAGAACCAAACACTTAACCATGAGATAGTCTTCAGATAACAAGGTTCTATTATAACTTCACAACATTAAAGACCTAAACTCTGACAAATGAGATATTCTTCAGATAACAGGGTTCTAGTGTAACTGGACTACACTGAAGACTCAAACACTGACCCATGAATTACTCTTCAGGTAACAAGGTTCTAGTATAACAGGTCTATTCTGAAGGCTCAAACACTGGTGTATGGGATACTCCTTGGGTAAGAAGGGTCTAGTATAAATGGACTACATTAAAGACCAAAACACTGACCCATGAGATACTCTTCAAATAACAGAGGTCTAGTATAACTGTACTACATTAAAGACCCAGACACTGACCCATGATATACTCTTCAGGTAACAGAGGTCTAGTATAACTGGATTACACAGAAAACCCAAACACTAACCCATGATATACTCTTCACATAACACAGGTCTAGTATAACTGGACTACATTGAAGACCCAAACACTGACCCATGATATACTCTTCAGGTAACAGGGGTCTAGTATAACTGGATTACACAGAAAACCCAAACACTAACCCATGATATACTCTTCATATAACACAGGTCTAGTATAACTGGACTACATAGAAGACCCAAACACTGACCCATGATATACTCTTCACATAACACAGGTCTAGTATAACTGGACTACATTGAAGACCCAAGCACTGACCCATGATATACTCTTCAGGTAACAGGGGTCTAGTATAACTGGATTACACAGAAAACCCAAACACTAACCCATGATATACTCTTCACATAACACAGGTCTAGTATAACTGGACTACATAGAAAACCCAAACACTGACCCATGATATACTCTTCACATAACACAGGTCTAGTATAACTGGACTACATAGAAGACCCAAACACTGACCCATGATATACTCTTCACATAACACAGGTCTAGTATAACTGGACTACATTGAAGACCCAAACACTGACCCATAAGATACTCTTCGGGTAACAAGAATCTAGTATAACAGGACTATTCTGAAGACCCAAACACTGGTCTATGGGATACTCCTTGGGTAAGAAGGGTCTAGTATAACTAAACTACATTAAAGACACAAACACTGGCCCAATGTATACTCTTCAGATAACATGGGTATAATATAACTGGACTACATTAAAGGCCAAAACACTGACCCATGAGATACTCTTCAAATAACAGAGGTCTAGTATAACTGTACTACATTAAAGACCCAGACACTGACCAATGATATACTTTTCAGGTAACAGGTGTCTAGTATAACCTAACCGTATTAAAGGCTCAACCAATGACCCATGATATACTCTTCAGATAACAGGGGTCTTGTATAACTGGACTATATTAAAGGCTCAATCACTAACCCATGATATATTCTTCAGATAACAGGGGTCTAGTATAACTGGAATATATTAAAGGCTCAACCACTGACCCATGATATACTCTTCAGATAACAGGGGTCTAGTATAACTGGACTACACTGAAGACCCAAACACTGACCCATGAGATACTCTTTGGGTAATAACAAGGGTCTAATTTAATTAGATTAATTTAAAGACCCAAACATTGAACCCTGAGGTACTCCAGTAGTAACAAGGATCTAGTCTATTTAGATTAGATTAACATAGGTTTATACGTTGTCCCATACAATCACCTTACAAGCTAATTAAATATTCTGTAGCCAACCACTATCCATATTATTTTGTTATATCAAATGTTAAGGAGCACGCTATCAAAACCTTGTTAAAAATCTATGTACACCAAGTCTACACATTTCCTATCATCCAGATAACAGATCAGTAGAGTAATAATTCTTGTTAGTGAATCCATGTGGACTTTATTTTATGGTGTCAGATATTTATTTTGTAAGGTTTCTTTTGTAAGACTTTCCATAACTTTCCTCACTACAAAAATAAGACAGCTGGTCCTTAATTTACAGGACCATTTGTATCACCTCTAAAAAAAAAAAAAGACTACCATAATCAATTATCCAATCATCAATCAGTTATCCAAAGTCTGTTGACTTACCAACAGTGAAAAACAGAAGACTGCATATCTGATCTTTGAGCTGGTCTGTTTTTGAAACCTGTGGAAAAATCACATCTGGTCCTCATGCTGTTTATTTTTATTCTTTTAATATTTCTTATTACCATCATGGAATTAATATCTATGTGATTCAAATGTATTACTATGTTTCCCATAAAATGTTCAGGGTCAGGAATATTGCTGATATATTTTTTTAAATGTAACAACAGAACATTGAAAAGCTCTGCCATCTTATATTTGGCAACACTAACCTAGTGATCAGCATTCTTTGTGGACCTTATAACCATTCTTACATTTTCCTTACCTTTAAAGCAGATAAAATATCCTTGCCACTTTACACTATCAAAAGTTTTGCACAAGTCATTTTCAATTTCCTAAATTCTTCTTTGATCAAGTCCCCAACTTCCATATAGTTCTGTGAGCATTCCATCCAATCTGTTGATTTAAACTTACAGAATTTAACCCAAACTTCCTCTTTTATGTCTTCAGTAAGTCAGTTCCTTTTCATCTTCTAAGATATTTTTTCTTCTTAGAATTATGCATAACTTGAACTAAAAGCAATTTATTCAAATGTTTCCCAAATCTGTCCCAGCTCACATTTTAATCGACTGTTTTAATTCACTGATTAAATATCTTGTTACATTTTGAAAATTAACAACTAAAAGTTTATACACATATCCATACGTAGCATAAACATCAACCACATTAGGTTTATAATAATTTGTATTTCCTTTCTTTGAAACATAAAATACGTAATGTTTGAAGTGGCAACATATTGTCAAATGTTTAAATTTATTTTAAACTCAAAGGATTGAATAAACTAACTATGAATTATTATAAGAGATCTGTGCTTTATAACAATAAATTGAAAACTTTAATATTATAAATAACAGGTATATGTTTTTGAAGTGTGATTCAAAAATAATATTCTATGAAAGTTGTAGAGTTGTAAGGAATGGTTTAAATTTACAGGAGTGGGAGTGGAACATATAATTATAACTAGTGTTAGCATCAAACTGAATTTTTTTCAAATTCTCTTTGGATAGGTCTTGCAAGAAAACCTGAATTAACCCAGAGTTTTGTTACTGCTCTTATTCATATGCAAGAACTTTCCACTATATGATTTTTTGTTTGTTTAAATAATTGATGAAACTGAAAATATTTTATTATTAATTTTAACATCAAAATAAGCAAGCAATTACTGGACTACTGACGCTATCACTGTCCCCAGTCTAAAGTCCACTCTAAAATCAAGCAAGATTTTAGTGTTACTATTACACCTGTACTCAGCTACTGTTACTAGCAGTAGTAAATAACATTGGTACTACTGACAGTACTTATTACTAATAGTATTAGTAACTGTATCTACATTTAAATTTCAAAATAATCCTGTCACTATAAATAACTACTGCTAGTAGTCAAAACAATAGAGTTAGCATTACTAACTTTTACTTTCACCCTGATGGCTTCTCTGGTATGATAGTTCAGAATCCCAGACATGACAATTGCTAAGAATACTACTAAACGTAAACGAACAAAATTGTTAAATACATAATTTACTATCTATTTTCTGCAGTATAGCGTCGACACTTTCACTACTCATTCATACTAGCACCGGTAATGCGATATTAATAATATATCGGTAGCATGGTAACGAGGTGACGTGTGTTTACTTGTGAAATTGACTGCCATCTATTGACTTATCATAGAAGCTTTCTGTAATAAATAAACAATTTATTCAAAAAAACAAAACATGATAAAAAATAACCTTTCTACAATTGGTTATAGTAAGAAAAATATATTATTGACTGTGTATTTTACTTTTACTTATGTTTCACAGCAAAAGGTTTTTTGTCATTATATATCTTATCTAAACTCAATTTTTGATTTTTTCTTCTCATAATAAGTTGTTGTTTTGAAGCTACACAATGGGCTATCTGTGCTCTGATCACCACGGGTATCGAAACCCGGTTTTTAGCGTTGCAAGTCCGCAGACATACCATTAAGTCACTGGGGGCATTACGATAAGACTGTC
Source organism: Tachypleus tridentatus (assembly GCF_004210375.1). Lineage (NCBI taxonomy): Eukaryota > Metazoa > Arthropoda > Merostomata > Xiphosura > Limulidae > Tachypleus > Tachypleus tridentatus. Next base: position 70,728,130 of record NC_134833.1, on the reverse strand, counting down.
ATCGCGGTATTCCTAATCTCGCTGCTGAGCCATAAGCAGCAGTAAACTAGGTAAATCTAACTTGTGTTCAAAAAGTAAAAATAAATAACTTATTTGATCTTTCTGTGCGATTCGAAATGTTGTTAGCTTTATATATTTATTATTATTTGTTATGATGTGTACACCTTTTTCAGAGGGCCTGGCATGGCCAAGCGTATTAAGGCGTTCGACTCGTAATCCGAGGGTCGTTTTTTTCGAATCCCGGTCGCAACAAACATGCTCGCCCTTTCAGCCGTGGCGATGTTATAATGTGACGGTCAATCCCACTATTCGTTGGCGGTGGGTGGTGATGACTTACACTATTCGTACACATAGCTTAGTGCGTAATTCAAAACAAACAAACAAAACAAACCTTTTTCAGGCTGATCAAGTTCTTACTAAGCCTATTACACAAACACTATATTTGTGAAAATTTGTAAAGGATTAGATAAAAAATGTAGTATTTAAAAATGTAAAAGGCCTAATACTAATGTCTAATGACAAGTATAATTATATATTTGAGGTTTTAATTTATTTATTAGGTAAAGGAAGAAGCAGATTTTGATGGTGTTTGTTCTTAAGCGCAAAGCTACATAATGAACTATTCATGCTATTCCCAGACTTACCATTCAGCCACTGGGTGTGGGCCTTTGACATAATGTGATAATATGATATTAAGTTCATTTTGCTTGCTTATACAAACAAAGAAACAACGAAAAATGTGGTGCTTCCACAAACACACAAAAATCAGCAAAAACCAAAACCTGCAACTTTCCAAAAACGCATTTCAATCTTTCTAAAAAAATTCATAAACTTCATCGAAAAAGCCAAATGTTTAAAAATACCGTTTTTCGTGTTTTTAAGATGTTTGTAGGTCTTTCGACACTCTTATGAGGGAAGGCATCAACCATGTTTAATAAAGTCTCGCTTTCTTAGAAATAATAAATACATAGATGACCCCCATTTCTACAGGAAGAATTTCTGACTGTATCTTGCTCATTTCTCCAAGTAGATGTGTCATCCTGTTTATCTGTTTATTTTAATGCACGAATTATATCACCAGTGTGTGCATATGAACTTAAATCAACTTTTCACTTTTGATATATTTTATCATCGTCAAAGTCAACCAGCTATATGAAAGATTTGCTTACAAGATTCCTTACTGGCCGATGTACAGTCCTTTCGTAATAAAGAATACACAATTTCAGGATACTTCCATCCGAACCGTGTTTTAGTATTTAACCTCCCAGCGGTTCAGTGGCAATGTTGTCTTTATTTTTTCGTTTCGTGTGCAGAATGTTTTTTTTTTCATGTGTAACCAGTATCAAGGCAATATGTGGCGCTACCAGTTGTTATTTTTTGGGGTGGGGGTGACGTATTTTTAGACTATCAACCCTATTGAGTCATTAGATCTCATTATAATGCTACCAGTTGGTTATTTAGGCTTTAAACCGGGCCCGGCATGGCCAAGTGTGTTAAGGCGTTCAACTCGTAATCCGAGGGTCGCGGGTTCGAATCGCGGTCGCACCAAACATACTCGCTCTTTCAGCCGTGGGGGCGTTATAAAGTGACGGTCAATCCCACTATTCGTTGGTAAAAGAGTAGCCCAAGAGTTGGCGGTGGGTGGTGATGACTAGCTGCCTTCTCTCTGGTCTTACACTGCTAGCGCAGATAGTCCTCGAGTAGCTTTGCGCGAAATTCAAAACAAAACATTAAATCCATCAACGCGTTGAAATTCCTCACCAGTACTGAGAATGTGAGCTGCATTTGAATTGTTATTGTGCGTTCGCGCAGCCTAGAGGGGACACTGCTTAGAGGTAAGTTAAAGTTTATAACGCTAAAAGGCGGGTTTCGATACTTCTGGTAGCTTTGCGATTAATAAGAAAACAAACAAATCAAAGAATAATATGTTAGTTAATCAGACTTGAATATTACGTTCCATCCGTATCTTATCCGACCTATAAATATCTTACTTATACTAGAATAAAATGGGCCTTTGTTGCTAGTAATATCCATCTGAGTCTGTGTTTTGACCTGTGTTACTAGTGGTGTCCAATTAGAGTCCATACTTGAGACTTTCCTTTTCTTATTTGGATTAAGGATATTCATATAGGTAATAAACTATGTAAAGTTTGATGATAATATGCAACTATTGGGATTTTCTAAAAATCGAAGCAGTGCTTAGTAATATGGTACTCTTGAGTGTCGGGATCATGTCAGTGAAGTTCCATTTATCATAGTGCTTTCCAACGGGAAAACTTTACAGGAAATGTGGTTTAAATGAGTTGCAGAAAAGGGACTGAACACGAAGTAAAATTAGTCTTGATTGACAATACCAAGAACGACAATAAAATGCAGGGCAGATATGTATGAAGATTACTGGAGAAAATTCTCAAACGTGCTGTTCTAAACCGAGATAGCATGTCGTTAAACACATAGAAATAGTAACTCACTTATCTCAGAGCGCAGGCGCCAAACGAGTTATTCATTGTCTCAAGTGAAAGAGGAAGTGTTTTACTTCTAGACGTTTTGAAAGTTATAAACAAAAAAGTTGTAAAAGAAGGGTAAATACATTTCCACCAATATCGCCCCTGATAATAAACAAAATTACTTCAGTGAAACCCAGACCTGGAATCCAAGTAATTAGAACATGATAAGGTAAGTGAGTTAAAAGGCAGATTTCCATAATATGAAAATATTTAACTACTATAAAAGTGCATCTTTCTGAAAAAAGTAAATAAAATAAAAAAACATTTCTCTTTCTAAGCTAGTAAAAAAAAAAAATACAACGTGACACAGCCTAACTTTAATTATTGTAGGCTATTTCTAACTTTAAAGATACTACAGTGAATCATGGCTGAAGGCCCGGCATGGCCAGGTTGGTTAAGGCGTACGACTTGTAATCTGAGGGTCGCGGGTCGAATCACCGCCGTCCCAAACATGCTCGCCCTGTCAGCCGTGGGCCGTGTGACGGTCAGTCCCACTATTCGTTGGTAAAAGAGTAGCTCCAGAGTTGGCCTTCCCTCTAGTCTTACACTGCTAAATTAGGGACGGTTAGCGCAGATAGCCCTCATGTAGCTTTGCGCGAAATTCACAAACAAGAATCACAGTTAAGTTTTGGGACTTCCAACGTTGAAGTCCGCGGTTTGATTCCTCGCAGTGGATAGGAGTCAGATAGCCTATTGTGTGGTTTTGAGCTAAAAAATTTAAAACCTTATAAATGCATAAAAAAACAATTTCGAATCCACTGTGTTCTTGTTATAACTTCTCCCTTGCGTCTGACAAAACACTACACATTACAACAACAGTTAAAAAACATCATTATTACATTATAAAACTAATTAACATAAAAAATGTTTAAAAGTATAGAAGTTCATATAGAAATAAAGTGATGTTGCCGATAGTTGAAATGTATAGATATATAAATACCCTTTAAATAAAAACAACTAAAAATTAACTTTTATAATTATGCAACTGAAACTGATTGGTTGTTACAAAATAAACATAACTATACACACGACATAAGGAAAATTTTAGTCAAATTAATAACCTACACTATAAGAAGAAATAATCATTTAATTTGCCGTTGAGCCACCTAGGGGCCAAAATTAGCCAGGGTAATCAACAATTTTGTCAGAAATTGTGTTCTTCCATTGTAGCGAGTAAGATAGTATAATTCTGACGAGTAAATAAACGTTAAATGTTTGGCTAGCTATAAGCATCAGGTAGTCCAACTAGTTCAGAATTTGATATTAAATTACTAATCACTGGATCGAACCAATGTTCTCTTATGTGAACTCACTTATTACCTTTATCATTAACTGCTGAATATCTTTAGTCTCACAACTGACGTCATAGAAACACAAACATCAATGGGAGTTTTAGGAACACCATAGTTTTCAATGATGCTTCACAGGCCTATAACCACAGTTTCACTTTATACAAATTAACATTTGAATAAATATCTTTTACATTACCATATGTGCTTATTTTACTTATTTCATTGGGTAGTTATCTCAACTTTACGCTTGGTAACAATTGTAATGTCACAAGTCACTTCCGCGAGCGATAGTTTGAAAGTCACACTTTTTAATAAAAGAGTTGTACAACTGAACTTTCTAATTTGGCATCAGGAACAAAATAACCACAGGCACACTTCACGTGAACTTAGGCCTTTTATCTTGATTTCTTTCAACTAGGTTTAGTATTCACATTTTTCACTACAAAACATATCAATACATACAGCGACCTATTGACATGAACCTGGTGATATAAATAGGGCTCACCGAATGGAATGGCTGCATTTTGTTTGGCCTGGCATGGCCAAGCGCGTAAGGCGTGCGACTCGTAATCCGAGGGTCGCGGGTTCGCGCCCGCGTTGCGCTAAACATGCTCGCCCTCCCAGCCGTGGGGGTGTATAATGTAACGGTCAATCCCAGTATTCGTTGGTAAAAGAGTAGCCCAAGAGTTGGCTGCCTTCCCTCTAGTCTTACACTGCTAAATTAGGGACGGCTAGCACAGATAGCCCTCGAGTAGCTTTGTGCGAAATTTCAAAACAAACAAACAAAATGCTTTGTTTGTTTGTTTTTAACATTAAATTAAAATTTGGTAGAAAAATTATTTATCTATTTCATTCTGTTATTGATAATATAAAGAAATAAAACGTGTCATAGTATTCAGCAGTTACATTCTAAAGAATTGTTGACTTTTCAGGCCTGGGACGTGGATTGTTTGTTTGTTTGTTTTGGAATTTCGCACAAAGCTACTCGAGGGCTATCTGTGCTAGCCGTCCCTAATTTAGCAGTGTAAGACTAGAGGAAGGCAGCTAGTCATCACCACCCACCGCCAACTCTTGGGCTACTCTTTACCAACGAATAGTGGGATTGACCGTCACATTATACACCCCACGGCTGGGAGGGCGAGCATGTTTAGCGCGACGCGGGCGCGAACCCGCGACCCCGGATTACGAGTCGCACGCCTTACGCGCTCGGGCCTGGGACGTGGAATTACGGTCGGTAACCCTGAAAAGGTACTAGAACCAACAAAGAGTAAATGCTCAACAATGAAATAATTGGTAGGCAAAAATAAAAGTAATAATATGTGGGCAAACAACGATTTATAAGCACAAGTAAATGTTTTATTGATCGGTATTAATGATACAAAATTTATTAAACAAACATCGCTGGTATGCGCATACCCACCATTTATATGTTTGAAACATTTATTTATAAGTCCATATTATCTGTGTTTGGTTAAATTATATTCAGGGTTACTGATGAGGAGTGGAATTCTTGGAAACTGGCATAACCCAATAACAAATGTTGATTAAAGTATAGTTTAGTGTTTTAAAGTATAGAAGTAACAACTTCTCGGAATATAAAGTTTATTAAAGATGTATGTATCGTTAAAAAGACAAAAGATACAAAAATTAAAAGTGAAGGAAACGATGCCAGCAGGAGACAGAATATAGATAAAGGTCAAGTTTGGTCAAATGTATGTACGATGAACAAACTTTGTCAAATACGGCTGACGATACCGGGGTTATCATCAAAGTGCATGGTTTAATACACCCATGACCACCAATCGCTAAACTAGTACGATGCTGTATGGCCATCTATGGATCAATATACTTACTACAGTTGGCTTAAAAAATAAAAATAAACGTTAATAGCCAGAGCGAAACAGATCCCTCCTCAACACAAATTAATTTATAATCCGTGCTGATTAAAAGTTTCCTCATTGCAAATGTGAATGAATCTCGTGCGCTTCAACGTGTATGGGACTTAAATTTGTATTTTTATTGATACAGATAGTTTTATCTGCTTTCAGTATAAAATTCTTGCAAAAGTTCAACATAAAATTCCACGTGTATTCAAAAAGACAGAATTGTCTCGTCTTTTCAGTTTTCAAATGCATTAAAAATCCTACCAATCGTCTTCAGCCGTACCAAGTGAAGCTATTTAAGGAAATCAATCTCATAATCCAAGTGAGTAGAACAGTACTCAGCTGTCTGCTCCACAGAACTTATGTTTTAATTCTTAACTTGATAATCAGGTGAAAATCACGAGATGTCACACAAAAAATACCATCGAAAATCGTTCAATAACTCAGAAAGTCACAACGCTTTTTAACCTTAGATTTTAATCTCCTAGAAACCTTGTCTTGTTGAATCAACTGTTAGTGTTTTATGAAGTACCATGGAACTTCTATGGACCTTGTTTGTTGAACCAACTGTTAGTGTTTTATAAGGTACCATGGAACTCCTAGCGACCATCTTTCGTTGTAACTACTGTTGCTGTTTTATAAGTTACCATGAAGGAGCTAGTGTGGGAATATACGTGTCAACTAAAAAAGACTTCAATTAATCTTCATATTATTGCAAATACTGCTCATATTTGCCAATAGAAAGCTGTATTTCTATGTAAGGTACGGGGTTTTTTTTAGGTTTTGGAATTTCGCACAAAGCTACTCGAGGGCTATCTGTGCTAGCCGTTCCTAATTTAGCAGTGTAAGACTAGAGGGAAGGCAGCTAGTCATCACCACCCACCGCCAACTCTTGGGCTACTCTTTTACCAACGAATAGTGGGATTCCCTCTAGTCTTACACTGCAAAATTAGGGATGGCTAGCACAGATAGCCCTCGAGTAGCTTTGTGCGAAATTCCAAAACAACAACTTTAACCATGACCTCTTATATTGAAGAAATACAACACAATGAACTTGGCAAAACATTTATACTGACCAGCACGTATCAATTAACTTGTTTCTAGGTACTGAAACTTTGTTGTAACACTGAGTTACAATTTACCTAGATACCGATACACTTGTACAAACACTGAGTTAGTATGTACCTAGTTACTGATATATTTGTTTTAACACTGAGTTAGAATGTACCTAGTTACTGATACACTTGTTGTTACACTGAGTTAGAATTTACTTAGTTACTGAAACCATTTTTGTAACACTGAGTTAGAATGCACCTGGTTACTTAAACCATTTTTGTAACACTGAGCTAGAATGTACCTAGTAACTCATACACTTGTTGTAACACTGAGTTAGAATGTACATAGTTACTAATACACTTGTTGTTGCCCTTACTTAGAATGTTATAATGTATGTCTCTAGTTATGAATGTTATAATGTTTATCCCTAGTTATCAATGTTAAATACGTCCTTGATTATGAATGTTGTAACGTATATTTTTAGTTTTCAATGTTATAATGTATGTCCCTAATTATGAATGTTGTAATGTATTTCCCTAGTTATCAATGTTATAATGTATATCCCTAGTTATAAACGTTGTAATGTATTTCCCTAGTTATCAATGTTAAAACGTATGTACTTAGTTATCAGTGTTATAATGTATATCCCTAATTATGAATGTTGTAATGTATGTCCCTAGTTATCAATGTTATAATGTATGTCTCTAATTATGAATGTTGTCACGCATGTCCCTGGTTATGAATGATCTTCTGATTGGTATGAACCCTTGTTCTTCTGTCTGAACGTTTACCTTTGGTTAATCTTCAAGCAGCTTGTTTACGTCATCCAACTCCGCCCTCTTCAGTGACTGTAGTTGAATATTTAATTGCTCGACTTTAATTTTTGGTTTCCATCTCCTTTACTTCGCCAGACAGTTCCTGTTCTTTACAGAAACCTGGATTACATTCCAATGTTATGACATGTTTTGGTGGGTGTTTTCGTGTTTCTTGTGTGTATTGTTTTTTATTGACGGTGTTATTATGGTCTACATTGTGTTTTTGCATCAGATGTAAATCCATTGTTAACGACAGTGTGTTTTCTTATAGCAAAGCCACATCGAGCTATCTGCTGAGCCCACCGAGGGGAATCGAACCGCTGATTTCAGCGTTGTAAATCCATAGACTTACCGCTGTACTAGCGGAGGGCAAATCCATTGTTAACTATGATATTTGAGTTAATGTCTTGTATTGTGTTAACATCCGGTGTGATGGGTGTGTCTTTAATTAAAATGTATATTTGTTTTTTAAAAACTTCAGAACGGGTGTTAATCGACATTTTGCTAAGACTATTGGTAGATCACGTAACCTTTATTCCTGTTTTTATTAGCTTAAGACTGCTTGTGGATCACTTAAACCTTTTTTTTCTGTTTTAATTACCTTAAGACTATTGGTAGATCACCTAACTTTTCTTCTGTTTTAATTATCTTAAGACTGCTGGTAGATCACCTAACCTTTTTTTATGTTTTAATTATCTTCATGGCTAGATGGTTAGGGCGTTCGATTTGCAACCTGAGGGTCACGTGGTCAAATCTTCGTCACACAAAACAAACTAGTCCTTTTAACTATGGGGGGCGTTGTAAAGTCACGATCAATTTTACTATTGGTAAAAGAGTAGCCCAAACGTTGTCTGTGGATGATGATGACTAGCTGCCTTCCCTCTAGTCTTACACTGCTAAATTAGGGACGGCTAGTGCAGATAGCCCTCGAGAATCTAAGCGCGAAATTCAGAAACAAACCTTTTAGCTACATGTACGAGATTTTGACTTGCGCGTGAGTTATTATATCACGTTCTTTATTTTACGTTGACAGGAATACTTTCGAACAAACCTCTGGTTTTTACGGTACTGGAAATGTTGAAATATTATTCAATAGAAACGAAAAACACTCCGCTATTTATTTTTCGGCCACAGATTACTCCCCAAGTGTCAGAAATAAAATAAATTATTAAAACTATTCTAACACTAACAACAAATCATTGTAATAACTAAGAAATCATCCGTCCAGTGAGAATATTATTCAGTTGTTTAACGTATTTTGGCAGTTTTTGAAAATACATACAACGTTATATTTACTTGTCAATTATGTTTGTCGTTTTGAAAATAAAAGAAAAAAGATTATGTCAATTTTTAGCTTCATAGTGATCAAATTACGGGTTTTGATTGAATTTATTTATCGCTAACTAAAAAAGCTATATAAAGTTGGTTACAGAAACTTGAAAAAGGATACAAACAACATATGGATGGAAGTGAACATATCACTTGAGTGGCTGACGGTCACATAACAGACTTAGCTGTCTAGACTTTGTGTATCGACACCTTGGTATTTGAATAGAATCTCAGACTTCATCACTATACCTTTCACTAAGTTAAACTTATAATAGTACTTTAAGACTGTTTTACAATAAAATATCATTTTAGTATTGTAAGTTATGTTTGTATTTGTTTTGCCAGTAATGTAGGTATTTTATTCTACATGTAAAGTCTAGATAGCTTAATCCGATATTTGATCTTTAGCCGGATCAAGTGATATGTCTACTTTCGTTTGGTTCTTCTTTTCACCAGTTCTACGTAGATTTTATTTAACGATAAAATAGTTGTTTTTTACTTTTTTATAAGATGACCTATGTGAGTTACTGGATTATAGAGTGTGTTCTAAAGCTTCATAAATTTTGTATATAATAATAATATAGGAAGTAAAACATCGTGAAGACTATTTTTTTTCTAGAAAATGATGATAAATAAAATTATAGTTACTGCTAGAACAAAGTAGGCGCTAAGCCTCTTGTAAAAAGATGATGATGAAAAAATAAGAAATATCGGTTTGGGGAAGCTCTGAATAGCTGAAGAGCGGCATATACACCGGAGATAGAGCGACAATACCAGTTAACTATTCATATTTAGCTTCTGATGACCTGTGGAGAGAAAAAACCTTGGTGTATTTTGTATTGCATAAGCCTTTTACTGATTGGTGTTCAACTTGTGACTTTTTATTATAATTTTTTTGATGGTAACCAAATCTTTTCCAAGATCATATTAAAGTAAATGTTTGCACAGTGATTTGGAACAAAGCAACATGGAGTTCTTTACTTACCTCCTGCGGGGAATCGAACCTTGGATTTTAGCTTTGTAAATCCGTAGAATTATCGCCGTCCCATTGGGGAACGTTTACGTGAAAGAATGACTAATGTTGTTAATAATATTTATTGGGTTTTGGTTTCGTTTTTATTCACCGTATAATAACCCAAGGTAATTTAGGTGTGTCAATAACACTATGTAACAAAACTTTTACTTTTTCTTGTTCCTGGGCAGAAAGTGTTATTTCCCAATTGCTTACGCCTAAAGTAAATGAAAAAGACCTATTTTTCTCTTCAAACTTTACTTTTGTGACCTGGGAGCGTATGACGAAAACATGACGGGAGACTATATTTAGGGGCTGATACATGAATATGATTTGCATTACAGTCGCAAATCTCGAAAAACTATTCACTTCTAAACATTTTTGTTCATTTTAGTATAAATACATGTAAATCTTGATTTATTTGTTGTTTTATTCAGACCTTATGTAAAAGAAAATAGGTTAATTTTTAAATTTCATTATCCAGGTCACAAAAGCAAAGTTTGAAGGAAATAATGGCCATTTTCTGTACTTTTACAGCATAAGCAATTAAGAAATAACGCATACTATCCAGGAACATAATGTAATATTAAAGTATTACACAGCGGATCAACTTTTTACGTCTTGTATTATAGATTTTTTTCCCTCGTGTTTTAGGTCTCGTATGGCATATTTAGTTTTTCTTTTGGTAGAAAGAAAATAAATCTGTAATCAAACAAGTACACAGGGGAGGTTCGAGAGAGACAAGTAGAACCCTCTTTGTTTGTGGGGTACACAGATGCACGCGCCCTCCGCTAGTACAGCGGTAAGCCTACGCATTTACAACGCTAAAATCAGGGGTTCGATTCCCCTCGGTGGACCCAGCTGATAGCTCGATGTGGCTTTGCTATAAAACACACACACAGATGCAGTTATTGTTAAGTTTATATTGATTGAATAATTACCTAAGGTGTAAACAAACCGAAGAAAGACTAAGCGATCTAGATTTAATACATAACCATTATGACACTGTTATCAACATTGAAACTATAAACAGGTTATTCATGGAAAAGAACACCATAAGAACAGAGCATGTTATTTCAGCAGAACATACCTGTACGGATATAACCAATGACTGAAAAAGCTAATATACTATTGTTGTAGAGGGTTGTTTAAACTAGTGATGTAAATGATCAATCTGTATATAGATAGTATAGTACTTAACTATATAACAAAACATCATATTTATGTTGATTTAAGCCTTGATTAACTTCCTTTGAGTGATGATTTGTTGACTTTTCACTGAATGTTTGTGGGTTTCACGTGAACAGTTATGCTGCTGTTATATTTCATGCGAAATTACTTCCACATTTGATCTCATTGCACCTATTTTTTTACAAATGGTCTGGGGGACGTGCTTCCAGATCAACGTTACGTAAGTATATTTTGAACGCTCATTGCCTGCAGCCTGCTAATATTATTACTGTTGCTTTAGTGAAAGCAACATAATGAAGACAAGTGCCATCTGTCCACCACAGGAACCACATTATGAAGTTGTAGGTTTGTAAACTTACCGTTCATTCATCGGGGGTTGAATGCACATTCATGACACAAAGTCAAGCTCACGACAAGGTGTATTCTAAAGACCCACGAGTCAATGTGAGAACACTATATATATACACATGTACATGTATATGTGATGGAGAAGAAATTTTAAAATAAAATACGGAATTTTGTGATACAATGAGGACCTACAACAAGATTTATTTGAAATAGCATAAAGCAAGCAGGCGTGTGTTTTTTTTTAGCAAAGCTACATCGAGCTATCTGCTGAACCCACCGAGGGGAATCCAACCCCTGATTTTAGCGTTGGAAATCCATAGACTTACCGTTGTACCAGCGATGAGCAGCAAGCAGGCAACAGCAATAAAATCGACAACAGGCACTTTTAACTATAACAAAATCAACAGTCGATGTGAGACTGAGGGTCCTTCAGGATGGCGGGGGATCATTAGATCCTATGCCATGATGTGGGGGAAACGAGAGAACCCGAGAAAACCCACTTTCACTTTCCGGACGCCATATATTAAGGGCTTAGACTCCCTCACTGTGTGCGTATTTTTCATCTACAACAATTCTTATGTTGTGAATCAGTCTAGTGAACTGTGATTATTATCAATTGTAATTAAGTCATTCATTAATCAATATTTTACAAAATAATTAACAACTTAATATTACATATTTTAACACTGATCGTTTATCTTGAAAACCTGATAGAGGTCACTATTTGCTTTTGTCGAACTTCCTCGTCACTTCATCTCTTATTATAAGTGATGAATATTAGAACGTAATTTGTTTTTTATATATATATTTTATGATTAAGATTTGTATAAAAGTGGAATCATTCAGTTCTGTTTCCGGTTCCAGGACGTCTATCTAATACCAGTCAGCCTGAGAAAGGATTCGAATAAGTGGGTGAAAAGTTTTTCCGCGTGTACTGATACTGGAAATAGAAACACAACTGATCTATTGTTATTTTTATTATAGTTATTATATTAATTTCATGAATTTTATTCGGTTTTCTGACGTGGCTTGAGAGTTCTGAAATTCATTTCACAACCTATGAATTCAAATCCTGTCAGTAAACATATTTGTCATTTCAGTCATGGGATCATTATAATGTATCGATCAGTTCCAATATTCGTTAGTGCAGACTAGCCCAAGAGTTGAAGGTGAATATTTATTAACTGCCTTTGTTCTTCCAGTCTAGCCCTCGAATAAACTTGATTTACTCGTATTTCATATAAAACTTGCATAATTTTCAGTGAGACTTCCTTGGCTCTGTGAATTCTGGAACACCAACCACACATATTTGAATAAATTATATATATATATATAGATACATTATTCCTTATATCAACAACTTTTTGAAATAAACTAAAAGTAAATAAACTAAATACTGTGTGTTTGTTTCTTCCACAAAAAGAATTCGAACACTTGATTTTAAAGTTGTAAACACATAGGTTTACCTCTGTCCAACTAAGAAACAAATTAAATATTTTCAGTGACTTAACATCGAAGAATGGAATTTTAGAAAACGGTTGAGTTATCAGAAGTTTTTAGTTCAATATAATAGCTTTAAAATATTTTCTATGTTTCGATAAGTTTAAAGATACATAAATGACTATAAAAATATATAAATTTTGTGCCCAAATTTTTGCACCACGGAATTCTTTGACTTATATTTGATTTAGGTTTTATTAAGATAAAACCTTTTAGCCCTCTTTGTTAATAATATAACACTAACTTGTACGTGTTGAAGCGTGCGACTCGTAATCTGAGAGTCGCGGGTTCGCATCCCCGTCACGCCGAACATGCTCGCCCTTTCAGCCGTGGGGGCGTTATAAGTGACGATCAATCCCAATATTCGTTGGTAAAAGAGTAGCCCAAGAGTTGGCGGTGGGTGGTGATGACTAGCTGCCTTCCCTCTAGTCTTACACTGCTAAATTAGGGACGGCTAGCACAGATAGCCCTCGAGTAGCTTTGTGCGAAATTCAAAAAAACAAACAAACTAACTAACTTCTAGGCGTTCTATTGTTTCACATACTTAAAACTACAGTCAACAAGCAAAGACATTTAAGGAAATATTTTAATCAAAAAAAGTATTTTTCACTATAGTGGGTGAAACAGTAAAAATTCAAATGTTGGTTGTAAATTCAAACATCTGAAATATTTAATTTGACGTACAAGTTTTTAAGAAACGTATGCTTCCAAACACATCGTAGCTGAACTGCTTGGTCATAATTTTCTTGGATATATGGGTCGTTCTGTATGATTATCGTATTTTCAGACCACCAATCTCGATTCTCTGATAAAGTCTCTGTTTGAGCTTCACTTCCGCAGTCTGTTAACGGAACTTGAAAGGTAAAGATGGATTCGATAGGCCTAATGGCGGGGGGTTTAACATAAAAGCAGTTATTATTGTCGAAGAAACCTTAAGAATAAATGACGCCAAGAAAAGGTTTGTTGAATTCTACCGTAACATTTATTTCGTCCGTTCCACAGGAACCATGGATTTTTTTTAAAACGGGTAATATATGTGAAGGTGTTAACTCTTCCATGGAAGTCAGCGACACCTGCATGAAAAACTAAACACATTATTATTATTCATTTTAAATAAGACATCTATATAAAAATTTTAAAGTTCAGCTCAGTAACAAGTTGACGTCATAAAATGATTTGTTCGAAAAACTAGTTACGGTTTGGGCATAAAAATCATTTGATATTACATAATCATCGATATTGAGAAATATAGTTGTAAATAATTACTGTTTGACGTGTTCACTTGCAATTGTAAATAACTACTGTGTGATGTGTTCACCTGTAGTTGTAAATAAGTACTGTGTGAAGTGTCCACCTGCAGTTATAAAGAATTACAATGACTTGTCTACCTATAGTTTTAAACAATAAATGTGTGGCTTGTACAACTACAGTTTTGACAACTACTATTTGACTTATTCACCTTCAGTTTTAAACAAGTACTGTGTGATTTATCCATCTACAGTTTGAAACATGTAATATGCTACTTACACAACAACAGTTTTAAACAACTGCTAAGTGACCTCACCATCTACAGTTTTAATCAACTACTATGTAATTTATTAATCTACCATTTTAAACAACTACTAGGTGACTTATCCATCTACAGTTTTAAACAACTATTATGTGAATTATTCACCTACAGTTTTAAACAACGACTATTTGACTTATTCATTGACAGTGTTATCTATCATGTGAATTATTCACCTATAGTTTTAAACAACTACTATGTGACTTATTGATCTACAGTTTTAAACAACTGCTAGATGAGTTATTCATCTATAGTTTTAAATAACTTTTACGTGACTTATTCTCTTACAGTTTTAAACAAGTACTAAGTGACCTCTCTATCTACAGTTTTAAACAATTGCTATCCGTCTTCGCCATCTACAGTTTTAAACAAGTATTAAGCGACTTATCCATCTACAGTTTTTAAGAACTGCTATGCGACTTATCCACCTACATATTTAAACAACTACTATGTGACTTATTCACTTACAGTTTTAAACAACTCCTATGTGACTTATTCACGTACAGTTTTCAACAACTACTCTGTGACTTATCCACCTACAGTTTTAAACAACAACTATGTAACTAATACAACTACAGTTTTAAGAAACTCCTATGTGAATTATTCACTTACAGTTTTAAACAACTTCTATGTGACTTATTCATCTACAGTTTTGAAACATGTAATATGTGACATACACAACAACAGTTTTAAACAACTGCTATGTGACTTATCCACCTACTGTTTTAAACAACTACTATGTGACTTAGCCACCTACAGTTTTAAACAACTACAATGTATTTTTTCATGTACAGTTTTAAACAACTACTATGTGACTTATCAACCTACAGTTTTAAACAACTGCTAAGGACCTCACCATCTACAGTTTTAATCAACTACTATGTAATTTATTAATCTACCATTTTAAACTACTAGGTGACTTATCCATCTACAGTTTCAAGAAGTCCTAGGTTATTTATTCACCTACAGTTTTAAACAACTACTATGTGACTTATTCACTTACAGTTTCAAACAATTACTGTGTGACTTATCTATCTAAAGTTTTAAACAACTATTATGTGACTTATCCACCTACAGTTTTGAACAACTACTATTTGACTTATTCATCGACAGTTTTATCTATCATGTGAATTATTCACCTATAGTTTTAAACAACTACTATGTGAGTTATTGACCTACAGTTTTAAACAACTGCTAGATGAGTTATTCATCTATAGTCTTAAACAACTTTTACGTGACTTATTCACTTACAGTTTTAAACAACTCCTATGCGACTTATCCATGTACAGTTTGAAACATGTAATATGTTACATACACAACAATAGTTTTAAACAACTGCTATGTGACTTATCCGCCTCCAATTTTAAACAACTACTATTTGACTTATTCACCTTCAATTTTAAACAAGTACTGTGTGATTTATCCATCTACAGTTTGAAACATGTATTATGCTACTTACACAACAACAGTTTTAAACAACTGCTAAGTGACCTCTCCATCTACAGTTTTAATCAACTACTATGTAATTTATTAATCTACCATTTTAAACAACTACTAGGTGACTTATCCATCTATAGTCTTAAGCAACTACTATGTGACTTATCCCCCTATAGTTTCAAGAAGTCCTAGGTTATTTATTCACCTACAGTTTTAAACAATTACTATGTGACTTATTCACTTACAGTTTCAAACAATTACTGTGTGACTTATCCACGTACAGTTTTAAACAACTATTATGTGACTTATTCACTTACAGTTTCAAACAATTACTGTGTGACTTATCTATCTAAAGTTTTAAACAACTATTATGTGACTTATCCACCTACAGTTTTGAACAACTACTATTTGACTTATTCTTAGACAGTTTTATCTATCATTTGAATTATTCACCTATACTTTTAAACAACTACTATGTGACTTATTGACCTACAGTTTTAAACAACTGCTATATGAGTTATTCATCTACAGTTTTAAATAACTTCTACGTAACTTATCCACGTACAGTTTTAAAAAAAGTACTATGTGTCTTATCCATCTACATTTTTAAACACCTACTATGTGACTTATCCATGTATAGTTTTAAATATAAGGAGTTTTGTGAGAAAAGTAAATTATAGTCGCTTGAAATATTCCGATCAGGTGTAATTATTAAAGTAATACCTCTTTTGTTTAATTCTGGCAGACAAAGAGAAGAAAAAGGTTCGATCTGCCAGTTCGCGATTCGGTTCCTCCTTGCCACAAAAATTTAGTTTATCAGTTTTGTAGGGCTCTAGGAAATGTTAAGGCAAATCAGGCTATGGCTTGACCATTTTCTTATGATATGTATAATTTCAGCTTGCTTTTTCGAATTCAATACATTACTCTGTGCGTAAGCAGTATTTGTATTTAAAATGACTCAAGATTCAGTCACATAAGGTTAACTTTTCATAACTTATTAAACTCCCCTTGAAGTGGCAATGTTTTAGTGGATTATGGGAACGGTTTAAGAGTAATTATAAAAACCACCAACTGATAGATAGGAGTACCCCGAGATTTGGCGGAGAGTTATGTTGACTAGCTTCCCTTTTCTTTAGTACGTCAGCTCAAAATTAGTGACGATTATATTGAGAAAAAATTTGTGTCTCAAAGATATAAAGATTTAATTTAAACAACACTACAAATTGTTTGTTTTATTAATATCAGATTATTGTATTCTTTTATTTTAGAGTTATCTATATAGTAACAGAAGTACTTTGTATCTAATGATGCTGATATATTCGTTTATAGCACTTAAGACATTATTCCTCTAAGCCTATCTCTAAATTTTTAGTTTTATCAATGACAAGTAATGCAATGTGTTTTTGTATGGCCTTATGTATTCATGCCTACCTTGTTTCTATACTTTCTGGTTTTGCCATCCCTACATTGTATTTAATCGTTGAATATTTTTATTACTTGTTCCCTTTTTTAAAAAAAAAATACAAAAAACAATTTCACCGAAGTAGGTTGAGAAGTGAACGTTTGTTTTATTTTTATAATTTCATGGTAATATACATTGTTAATATCACGTCAGTTTTGTCAGTTTCTTCATTACACGTGTAAAATGACCTAAGACATTTATACCATTCCATACAACTGGTTTGTCTTTATTGCACGTGTAAAATGACCTAAGACATTTATACCATTCCATACAACTGGTTTGTCTTCATTGCACGTGTAAAATGACCTGAGATGTTGATATTATTCCATACAACTGGTTTGTTTTCATTGCACGTGTAAAGCGACCTGAGATAATGATACTATTCCATACAATTGGCCTCTAGTCTTACACTGCTAAATTAGGGACGGTTAGCGCAGATAGCCCTCATGTAGCTTTGCGCGAAATTCACAAACAAGAATCACAGTTAAGTTTTGGGACTTCCAACGCTGAAGTCCGCGGTTTGATTCCTCGCAGTGGATAGGAGTCAGATAGCCTATTGTGTGGTTTTGAGCTAAAAAATTTAAAACCTTATAAATGCATAAAAAACAATTTCGAATCCACTGTGTTCTTGTTATAACTTCTCCCTTGCGTCTGACAAAACACTACACATTACAACAACAGTTAAAAAACATCATTATTACATTATAAAACTAATTAACATAAAAAATGTTTAAAAGTATAGAAGTTCATATAGAAATAAAGTGATGTTGCCGATGGTTGAAATGTATAGATATATAAATACCCTTTAAATAAAAACAACTAAAAATTAACTTTTTATAATTATGCAACTGAAACTGATTGGTTGTTAGAAAATAAACATAACTATACACAAGACATAAGGAAAATTTTAGTCAAATTAATAACCTACACTATAAGAAGAAATAAACATTTAATTTGCCGTTGAGCCACCTAGGGGCCAAAATTAGCCAGGGTAATCAACAATTTTGTCAGAGATTGTGTTCTTCCATTGTAGCGAGTAAGATAGTATAATTCTGACGAGTAAATAAACGTTAAATGTTTGGCTAGCTATAAGCATCAGGTAGTCCAACTAGTTCAGAATTTGATATTAAATTACTAATCACTGGATCGAACCAATGTTCTCTTATGTGAACTCACTTATTACCTTTATCATTAACTGCTGAATATCTTTAGTCTCACAACTGACGTCATAGAAACACAAACATCAATGGGAGTTTTAGGAACACCATAGTTTTCAATGATGCTTCACAGGCCTATAACCACAGTTTCACTTTATACAAATTAACATTTGAATAAATATCTTTTACATTACCATATGTGCTTATTTTACTTATTTCATTGGGTAGTTATCTCAACTTTACGCTTGGTAACAATTGTAATGTCACAAGTCACTTCCGCGAGCGATAGTTTGAAAGTCACACTTTTTAATAAAAGAGTTGTACAACTGAACTTTCTAATTTGGCATCAGGAACAAAATAACCACAGGCACACTTCACGTGAACTTAGGCCTTTTATCTTGATTTCTTTCAACTAGGTTTAATATTCACATTTTTCACTACAAAACATATCAATACATACAGCGACCTATTGACATGAACCTGGTGATATAAATAGGGCTCACCGAATGGAATGGCTGCATTTTGTTTGGCCTGGCATGGCCAAGCACGTAAGGCGTGCGACTCGTAATCCGAGGGTCGCGGGTTCGCGCCCGCGTTGCGCTAAACATGCTCGCCCTCCCAGCCGGGGGGGTGTATAATGTTACGGTTAATCCTACTATTCGTTGGTAAAAGAGTAGCCCAAGAGTTGGCGGTGGGTGGTGATGACTAGCTGCCTTCCCTGTAGTCTTACGCTGCTAAATTAGGGACGGCTAGCACAGATAGCCCTCGAGTAGCTTTGTGCGAAATTCCAAAACAAACAAACAAAGCATTTTGTTTGTTTGTTTGTAACATTAAATTAAAATTTGGTAGAAAAATTATTTATCTATTTCATTCTGTTATTGATAATATAAAGAAATAAAACGTGTCATAGTATTCAGCAGTTACATTCTAAAGAATTGTTGACTGTTCATGCCTGGGACGTGGAATTACGGTCGGTAACCCTGAAAAGGTACTAGAACCAACAAGGAGTAAATGCTCAACAATGAAATAATTGGTAGGCAAAAGTAAAAGTAATAATATGTGGGCAAACAACGATTTATAAGCACAAGCAAATGTTTTATTGATCGGTATTAATGATACAAAATTTATTAAACAAACATCGCTGGTTGGCGCATACCCACCATTTATATGTTTGAAACATTTATTTATAAGTCCATATTATCTGTGTTTGGTTAAATTATATTCAGGGTTAGTGATGAGGAGTGGAATTCTTGGAAACTGGCATAACCCAATAACAAATGTTGATTAAAGTATAGTTTAGTGTTTTAAAGTATAGAAGTAACAACTTCTCGGAATATAAAGTTTATTAAAGATGTATGTATCGTTAAAAAGACAAAAGATACAAAAATTAAACGTGAAGGAAACGATGCCAGCAGGAGACAGAATATAGATAAAGGTCAAGTTTGGTCAAATGTATGTACGATGAACAAACTTTGTCAAATACGGCTGACGATACCGGGGTTATCATCAAAGTGCATGGTTTAATACACCCATGACCACCAATCGCTAAACTAGTACGATGCTGTATGGCCATCTATGGATCAATATACTTACTACAGTTGGCTTAAAAAATAAAAATAAACGTTAATAGCCAGAGCGAAACAGATCCCTCCTCAACACAAATTAATTTATAATCCGTGCTGATTAAAAGTTTCCTCATTGCAAATGTGAATGAATCTCGTGCGCTTCAACGTGTATGGGACTTAAATTTGTATTTTTATTGATACAGATAGTTTTATCTGCTTTCAGTATAAAATTCTTGCAAAAGTTCAACATAAAATTCCACGTGTATTCAAAAAGACAGAATTGTCTCGTCTTTTCAGTCTTCAAATGCATTAAAAATCCTACCAATCGTCTTCAGCCGTACCAAGTGAAGCTATTTAAGGAAATCAATCTCGTAATCCAAGTGAGTAGAACAGTACTCAGCTGTCTGCTCCACAGAACTTATGTTTTAATTCTTAACTTGATAATCAGGTGAAAATCACGAGATGTCACACAAAAAATACCATCGAAAATCGTTCAATAACTCAGAAAGTCACAACGCTTTTTAACCTTAGATTTTAATCTCCTAGAAACCTTGTTTTGTTGAATCAACTGTTAGTGTTTTATGAAGTACCATGGAACTTCTAGAGACCTTGTTTGTTGAACCAACTGTTAGTGTTTTATAAGGTATTATGGAACTCCTAACGACCATCTGTAGTTGTAACAACTGTTGCTGTTTTATAAGTTACCAAGGAACCTCTAGAAACGTTGTCTTGTTGAACCAACTGTTAGTGTTTTATAAGGTACCATGGAACTCCTAGCGACCATCTTTAGTTGTAACTACTGTTGCTGTTTTATAAGTTACCATGAAGGAGCTAGTGTGGGAATATACATGTCAACTAAAAAAGACTTCAATTAATCTTCATATTATTGCAAATGCTGCTCATATTTGCCAATAGAAAGCTGTATTTCTATGTAAGGTACGGGGGGTTTTTTGGGTTTTGGAATTTCGCACAAAGCTACTCGAGGGCTATCTGTGCTAGCCGTCCCTAATTTAGCAGTGTCAGACTAGAAGGAAGGCAGCTAGTCATCACCACCCACCGCCAACTCTTGGGCTACTCTTTTACCAACGAATAGTGGGATTGACCATCACATTATAACGTCCCCACGGCTGTTTGGCGCGACTCGAGCGCAAACCCGCGACCCTCAGATTACGAAGCGCACGCCTTAACGCGCTAGGCCAGGCCAGGCCCATGTAAGGTACGTACATTTCTTCAAGAAAGAAACATCTTAAGACACTGGGAAGTTCACATTGCCGAACTGCGTGAAGGACAATTTAACGTGAATCAGAAACCAACATGTTCTTCAAATTATCCTTTTGGTTCACATGGATTTCTTTAACCATGACGGCTTGGCATGGCCGAGCGCGTAAGGCGTGCGACTCGTAATCCGAGGGTAGCGGGTTCGCGCCCGCATCGCGCTAAACATGCTCGCCCTCCCAGCCGTGGGGGTGTATAATATGAAGGTCAATCCCACTATTCGTTGGTAAAAGAGTAGCCCAAGAGTTGGCGGTGGGTGGTGATGACTAGCTGCCTTCCCTCTAGTCTTACACTGCAAAATTAGGGATGGCTAGCACAGATAGCCCTCGAGTAGCTTTGTGCGAAATTCCAAAACAACAACTTTAACCATGACCTCTTATATTGAAGAAATACAACACAATGAACTTGGCAAAAACATTTATACTGACCAGCACGTATCAATTACCTTGTTTCTAGGTGCTGAAACTTTGTTGTAACACTGAGTTACAATTTACCTAGATACCGATACACTTGTTCAAACACTGAGTTAGTATGTATCCAGTTACTGATATATTTGTTTTAACACTGAGTTAGAATGTACCTAGTTACTGATACACTTGTTGTTACACTGAGTTAGAATTTACTTAGTTACTGAAACCATTTTTGTAACACTGAGTTAGAATGCACCTGGTTACTTAAACCATTTTTGTAACACTGAGCTAGAATGTACCTAGTAACTCATACACTTGTTGTAACACTGAGTTAGAATGTGCCAAGTTACTGATACATTTGATAAAACACTGAGTTAGAATGTACCTTGTCACTGATGCATTGTTCTAACTCTGAGATAGAATTGCGTAGTTACTGATACACTTCATGTAACACTGAGTTAGAATGTACCTAGTTACTCATAAACTTGTTGTAACAGTGAGTTAGAATGTACATAGTTACTAATACACTTATTAAAACACTGAGTTAGAATGTACCTAGTTACTGATACACTTGTTGTTGCCCTTACTTAGAATGTTATAATGTATGTCTCTAGTTATGAATGTTATAATGTTTATCCCTAGTTATGAATGTTAAATACGTCCTTGATTATGAATGTTGTAACGTATATTTTTAGTTTTCAGTGTTATAATGTATGTCCCTAATTATGAATGTTGTAATGTATTTCCTTAGTTATCAATGTTATAATGTATTTCCCTAGTTATCAATGTTAAAACGTATGTACTTAGTTATCAGTGTGATAATGTATATCCCTAATTATGAATGTTGTAATGTATGTCCCTAGTTATCAATGTTATAATGTATATCCCTAATTATGAATGTTGTAATGTATGTCCCTAGTTATCAATGTTATAATGTATATCCCTAATTATGAATGTTGTAATGTATGTCCCTAGTTATCAATGTTATAATGTATGTCTCTAAATATGAATGTTGTAACGCATGTCCCTGGTTATGAATGATCTTCTGATTGGTATGAACCCTTGTTCTTCTGTCTGAACGTTTACCTTTGGTTAATCTTCAAGCAGCTTGTTTACGTCATCCAACTCTGCCCTCTTCAGTGACTGTAGTTGAATATTTAATTGCTCGACTTTAATTTTTGGTTTCCATCTCCTTTACTTCGCCAGACAGTTCCTGTTCTTTACAGAAACCTGGATTACATTCCAATGTAATGACATGTTTTGGTGGGTGTTTTCGTGTTTCTTGTGTGTATTGTTTTTTATTGTCGGTGTTATTATGGTCTACATTGTGTTTTTGCATCAGATGTAAATCCATTGTTAACGACAGTGTGTTTTCTTATAGCAAAGCCACATCGAGCTATCTGCTGAGCCCACCGAGGGGAATCGAACCGCTGATTTCAGCGTTGTAAATCCGTAGACATACCGCTGTACTAGCGGAGGGCAAATCCATTGTTAACTATGATATTTGAGTTAATGTCTTGTATTGTGTTAACATCCGGTGTGATGGGTGTGTCTTTAATTAAAATGTATATTTGTTTTTAAAAACTTCAGAACGGGTGTTAATCGACATTTTGCTAAGACTATTGGTAGATCACGTAACCTTTATTCCTGTTTTTATTAGCTTAAGACTGCTTGTGGATCACTTAAACCTTTTTTTTCTGTTTTAATTACCTTAAGACTATTGGTAGATCACCTAACATTTCTTCTGTTTTAATTATCTTAAGACTGCTGGTAGATCACCTAACCTTTTTTTTATGTTTTAATTATCTTCATGGCTAGATGGTTAGGGCGTTCGATTCGCAACCTGAGGGTCACGTGGTCAAATCTTCGTCACACAAAACAAACTAGTCCTTTTAACTATGGGGGCGTTGTAAAGTCACGATCAATGTTACTATTGGTAAAAGAGTAGCCCAAACGTTGTCTGTGGATGATGATGACTAGCTGCCTTCCCTCTAGTCTTACACTGCTAAATTAGGGACGGCTAGTGCAGATAGCCCTCGAGAATCTAAGCGCGAAATACAAAAACAAACCTTTTAGCTACATGTACGAGATTTTGACTTGCGCGTGAGTTATTATATCACGTTCTTTATTTTACGTTGACAGGAATACTTTCGAACAAACCTCTGGTTTTTACGGTACTGGAAATGTTGAAATATTATTCAATAGAAACGAAAAACACTCCGCTATTTATTTTTCGGCCACAGATTACTCCCCAAGTGTCAGAAATAAAATAAATTATTAAAACTATTCTAACACTAACAACAAATCATTGTAATAACTAAGAAATCATCCGTCCAGTGAGAATATTATTCAGTTGTTTAACGTATTTTGGCAGTTTTTGAAAATACATACAACGCTATATTTACTTGTCAATTATGTTTGTCGTTTTGAAAAAAAAAAGAAAAAAGATTATATCAATTTTTAGCTTCATAGTGATCATATTACGGGTTTTGATTGAATTTATGTATCGCTAACTAAAAAAGCTATATAAAGTTGGCTACAGAAACTTGAAAAAGAATACAAACAACATATGGATGGAAGTGAACATATCACTTGAGTGGCTGACGGTCACATAACAGACTTAGCTGTCTAGACTTTGTGTATCGACACCTTGGTATTTGAATAGAATCTCAGACTTCATCACTATACCTTTCACTAAGTTAAACTTATAATAGTACTTTAAGACTGTTTTACAATAAAATAACATTTTAGTATTGTAAGTTATGTTTGTATTTGTTTTGCCAGTAATGTAGGTATTTTATTCTACATGTAAAGTCTAGATAGCTTAGTCCGATATTTGATCTTTAGCCGGATCAAGTGATATGTCCACTTTCGTTTGGTTCTTCTTTTCACCAGTTCTACGTAGCTTTTTATTTAACGATAAAATAGTTGTTTTTTTTACTTTTTTATAAGATGACGTATGTGAGTTACTGGATTATAGAGTGTGTTCTAAAGCTTCATAAATTTTGTATATAATAATAATATAGGAAGTAAAACATCGTGAAGACTATTTTTTTTCTAGAAAATGATGATAAATAAAATTATAGTTACTGCTAGAACAAAGTAGGCGCTAAGCCTCTTGTAAAAAGATGATGATGAAAAAATAAGAAATATCGGTTTGGAGAAGCTCTGGATAGCTGAAGAGCGGCATATACACCGGAGATAGAGCGACAATACCAGTTAACTATTCATATTTAGCTTCTGATGACCTGTGGAGAGAAAAAACCTTGGTGTATTTTGTATTGCATAAGCCTTTACTGATTGGTGTTCAACTTGTGACTTTTATTATAATTTTTTTTATGGTAACCAAATCTTTTCCAAGATCATATTAAAGTAAATGTTTGCACAGTGATTTAGAACAAAGCAACATGGAGTTCTTACTTACCTCCTGCGGGGAATCGAACCTTGGATTTTAGCTTTGTAAATCCGTAGAATTATCGCCGTCCCATTGGGGAACGTTTACGTGAAAGAATGACTAATGTTGTTAATAATATTTATTGGGTTTTGGTTTCGTTTTTATTCACCGTATAATAACCCAAGGTAACTTAGGTGTGTCAATAACACTATGTAACAAAACTTTTACTTTTTCTTGTTCCTGGGCAGAAAGTGTTATTTCCCAATTGCTTACGCCTAAAGTAAATGAAAAAGACCTATTTTTCTCTTCAAACTTTACTTTTGTGACCTGGGAGCGTATGACGAAAACATGACGGGAGACTATATTTAGGGGCTGATACATGAATATGATTTGCATTACAGTCGCAAATCTCGAAAAACTATTCACTTCTAAACATTTTTGTTCATTTTAGTATAAATACATGTAAATCTTGATTTATTTGTTGTTTTATTCAGACCTTATGTAAAAGAAAATAGGTTAATTTTTAAATTTCATTATCCAGGTCACAAAAGCAAAGTTTGAAGGAAATAATGGCCATTTTCTGTACTTTTACAGCATAAGCAATTAAGAAATAACACATACTATCCAGGAACATAATGTAATATTAAAGTATTACACAGCGGATCAACTTTTTACGTCTTGTATTATAGATTTTTTTTCCCTCGTGTTTTAGGTCTCGTATGGCATATTTAGTTTTTCTTTTGGTAGAAAGAAAATAAATCTGTAATCAAACAAGTACACAGGGAGGTTCGAGAGAGACAAGTAGAACCCTCTTTGTTTGTGGGGTACACAGATGCACGCGCCCTCCGCTAGTACAGCGGTAAGTCTACGCATTTACAACGCTAAAATCAGGGGTTCGATTCCCTCGGTGGACCCAGCTGATAGCTCGATGTGGCTTTGCTATAAAACACACACACAGATGCAGTTATTGTTAAGTTTATATTGATTGAATAATTACCTAAGGTGTAAACAAACCGAAGAAAGACTAAGCGATCTAGATTTAATACATAACCATTATGACACTGTTATCAACATTGAAACTATAAACAGGTTATTTATGGAAAAAACACCATAAGAACAGAGCATGTTATTTCAGCAGAACATACCTGTACGGATATAACCAATGACTGAAAAAGCTAATATACTATTGTTGTAGAGGGTTGTTTAAACTAGTGATGTAAATGATCAATCTGTATATAGATAGTATAGTACTTAACTATATAACAAAACATCATATTTATGTTGATTTAAGCCTTGATTAACTTCCTTTGAGTGATGATTTGTTGACTTTTCACTGAATGTTTGTGGGTTTCACGTGAACAGTTATGCTGCTGTTATATTTCATGCGAAATTACTTACACATTTGATCTCATTGCACCTATTTTTTTTACAAATGGTCTGGGGGACGTGCTTCCAGATCAACGTTACGTAAGTATATTTTGAACGCTCATTGCCTGCAGCCTGCTAATATTATTACTGTTGCTTTAGTGAAAGCAACATAATGAAGACAAGTGCCATCTGTCCACCACAGGAACCACATTATGAAGTTGTAGGTTTGTAAACTTACCGTTCATTCATCGGGGGTTGAATGCACATTCATGACACAAAGTCAAGCTCACGACAAGGTGTATTCTAAAGACCCACGAGTCAATGTGAGAACACTATATATATACACATATACATGTATATGTGATGGAGAAGAAATTTTAAGATAAAATACGGAATTTTGTGATACAATGAGGACCTACAACAAGATTTATTTGAAATAGCATAAAGCAAGCAGGCGTGTGTTTTCTTTTAGCAAAGCTACATCGAGCTATCTGCTGAACCCACCGAGGGGAATCCAACCCCTGATTTTAGCGTTGGAAATCCATAGACTTACCGTTGTACCAGCGATGAGCAGCAAGCAGGCAACAGCAATAAAATCGACAACAGGCACTTTTAACTATAACAAAATCAACAGTCGATGTGAGACTGAGGGTCCTTCAGGATGGTGGGGGATCATTAGATCCTATGCCATGATGTGGGGGAAACGAGAGAACCCGAGAAAACCCACTTTCACTTTCCGGACGCCATATATTAAGGGCTTAGACTCCCTCACTGTGTGCGTATTTTTCATCTACAACAATTCTTATGTTGTGAATCAGTCTAGTGAACTGTGATTATTATCAATTGTAATTAAGTCATTCATTAATCAATATTTTACAAAATAATTAACAACTTAATATTACATATTTTAACACTGATCGTTTATCTTGAAAACCTGATAGAGGTCACTATTTGCTTTTGTCGAACTTCCTCGTCACTTCATCTCTTATTATAAGTGATGAATATTAGAACGTAATTTGTTTTTTATATATATATTTTATGATTAAGATTTGTATAAAAGTGGAATCATTCAGTTCTGTTTCCGGTTCCAGGACGTCTATCTAATACCAGTCAGCCTGAGAAAGGATTCGAATAAGTGGGTGAAAAGTTTTCCGCGTGTACTGATACTGGAAATAGAAACACAACTGATCTATTGTTATTTTTATTATAGTTATTATATTAATTTCATGAATTTTATTCGGTTTTCTGACGTGGCTTGAGAGTTCTGAAATTCATTTCACAACCTATGAATTCAAATCCTGTCAGTAAACATATTTGTCATTTCAGTCATGGGATCATTATAATGTATCGATCAGTTCCAATATTCGTTAGTGCAGACTAGCCCAAGAGTTGAAGGTGAATATTTATTAACTGCCTTTGTTCTTCCAGTCTAGCCCTCGAATAAACTTGATTTACTCGTATTTCATATAAAACTTGCATAATTTTCAGTGAGACTTCCTTGGCTCTGTGAATTCTGGAACACCAACCACACATATTTGAATAAATTATATATATATATATAGATACATTATTCCTTATATCAACAACTTTTTGAAATAAACTAAAAGTAAATAAACTAAATACTGTGTGTTTGTTTCTTCCACAAAAAGAATTCGAACACTTGATTTTAAAGTTGTAAACACATAGGTTTACCTCTGTCCAACTAAGAAACAAATTAAATATTTTCAGTGACTTAACATCGAAGAATGGAATTTTAGAAAACGGTTGAGTTATCAGAAGTTTTTAGTTCAATATAATAGCTTTAAAATATTTTCTATGTTTCGATAAGTTTAAAGATACATAAATGACTATAAAAATATATAAATTTTGTGCCCAAATTTTTGCACCACGGAATTCTTTGACTTATATTTGATTTAGGTTTTATTAAGATAAAACCTTTTAGCCCTCTTTGTTAATAATATAACACTAACTTGTACGTGTTGAAGCGTGCGACTCGTAATCTGAGAGTCGCGGGTTCGCAACCCCGTCACGCCGAACATGCTCACCCTTTCAGCCGTGGGGGCGTTATAATGTGACGATCAATCCCAATATTCGTTGGTAAAAGAGTAGCCCAAGAGTTGGCGGTGGGTGGTGATGACTAGCTGCCTTCCCTCTAGTCTTACACTGCTAAATTAGGGACGGCTAGCACAGATAGCCCTCGAGTAGCTTTGTGCGAAATTCAAAAAAACAAACAAACTAACTAACTTGTAGGCGTTCTATTGTTTCACATACTTAAAACTACAGTCAACAAGCAAAGACATTTAAGGAAATATTTTAATCAAAAAAAGTATTTTTCACTATAGTGGGTGAAACAGTAAAAATTCAAATGTTGGTTGTAAATTCAAACATCTGAAATATTTAATTTGACGTACAAGTTTTTAAGAAACGTATGCTTCCAAACACATCGTAGCTGAACTGCTTGGTCATAATTTTCTTGGATATATGGGTCGTTCTGTATGATTATCGTATTTTCAGACCACCAATCTCGATTCTCTGATAAAGTCTCTGTTTGAGCTTCACTTCCGCAGTCTGTTAACGGAACTTGAAAGGTAAAGATGGATTCGATAGGCCTAATGGCGGGGGGTTTAACATAAAAGCAGTTATTATTGTCGAAGAAACCTTTAGAATAAATGACGCCAAGAAAAGGTTTGTTGAATTCTACCGTAACATTTATTTCGTCCGTTCCACAGGAACCATGGATTTTTTTTAAAACGGGTAATATATGTGAAGGTGTTAACTCTTCCATGGAAGTCAGCGACACCTGCATGAAAAACTAAACACATTATTATTATTCATTTTAAATAAGACATCTATATAAAAATTTTGAAGTTCAGCTCAGTAACAAGTTGACGTCATAAAATGATTTGTTCGAAAAACTAGTTACGGTTTGGGCATAAAAATCACTTGATATTACATAATCATCGATATTGAGAAATATAGTTGTAAATAATTACTGTGTGACGTGTTCACTTGCAATTGTAAATAACTACTGTGTGATGTGTTCACCTGTAGTTGTAAATAAGTACTGTGTGAAGTGTCCACCTGCAGTTATAAAGAATTACAATGACTTGTCTACCTATAGTTTTAAACAATAAATGTGTGGCTTGTACAACTACAGTTTTGACAACTACTATTTGACTTATTCACCTTCAGTTTTAAACAAGTACTATGTGATTTATCCATCTACAGTTTGAAACATGTAATATGCTACTTACACAACAACAGTTTTAACCAACTGCTAAGTGACCTCACCATCTACAGTTTCAATCAACTACTATGTAATTTATTAATCTACCATTTTAAACAACTACTATGTGACTTATCAACCTACAGTTTTAAACAACTGCTAAGTGACCTCACCATCTACAGTTTCAATCAACTACTATGTAATTTATTAATCTACCATTTTAAACTACTAGGTGACTTATCCATCTACAGTTTCAAGAAGTCCTAGGTTATTTATTCACCTACAGTTTTAAACAACTACTATGTGACTTATTCACTTACAGTTTCAAACAATTACTGTGTGACTTATCTATATAAAGTTTTAAACAACTATTATGTGACTTTATTATATTAATATAGGTATAAAGGCGTTCCTTTATATTGGTTTATTTTGGGTTTAAGTTGTTGTATAAGTAAGGCTTCTTTAATTTTACGTTTGTTTATGTTTGTTTCTTTATTTAGTATTTGAGTGTTTTCTATGGTTATGTTGTGTTTATTTGACTTGCAGTGTTCGAAAACGTGTGAAGGTGACTTTTTATGTTCTTTGAATCTGGTTTCCATTTTTCTACTTGTTTCTCCAATATAGAAGTCGTGGCAGTTATCACATTGTATTTTATAAATAATGTTGGTGTGGTGTTTGTCAGTGTAGTTTTTTAATTAGTATAGACCTCAGTTTTGTGCCGGGTTTTGAATAAATTTGGTATTAATTGGAATGTCATATTTTGTTACTAATTTTTGCCAAATGTTGGTTATTTGTTTGCTGATGTCGGGAATATATGGTATACAGCAGTATATGGTTTCGTGGTTTTTTGATTCGTGAGCTGTATTTACTTTAGTTGGTTGATTTTGCTTTCTGTGTAGGTGTGTGCGTATAATGTTTTCTACGGTTTGTGGAGGAAACTTATTGATGTTGGTGAAGTATTGTTTTATTTTGTCTAATTTATCGTTAATTTATCTATGTGACTTATCCGCCTCCAATTTTAAACAAGTACTGTGTGATTTATCCATCTACAGTTTGAAACATGTAATATGCTACTTACACAACAACAGTTTTAAACAACTGCTAAGTGACCTCTCCATCTACAGTTTTAATCAACTACTATGTAATTTATTAATCTACCATTTTAAACAACTACTAGGTGACTTATCCATCTATAGTCTTAAGCAACTACTATGTGACTTATCCCCCTATAGTTTCAAGAAGTCCTAGGTTATTTATTCACCTACAGTTTTAAACAACTACTATGTGACTTATTCACTTACAGTTTCAAACAATTACTGTGTGACTTATCCACGTACAGTTTTAAACAACTATTATGTGACTTATTCACTTACAGTTTTAAACAACTATTATGTGACTTATCCACCTACAGTTTTGAATAACTACTATTTGACTTATTCTTAGACAGTTTTATCTATCATTTGAATTATTCACCTATACTTTTAAACAACTACTATGTGACTTATTGACCTACAGTTTTAAACAACTGCTATATGAGTTATTCATCTACAGTTTTAAATAACTTCTACGTAACTTATCCACGTACAGTTTTAAAAAAGTACTATGTGTCTTATCCATCTACATTTTTAAACACCTACTATGTGACTTATCCATGTATAGTTTTAAATATAAGGAGTTTTGTGAGAAAAGTAAATTATAGTCGCTTGAAATATTCCGATCAGGTGTAATTATTAAAGTAATACCTCTTTTGTTTAATTCTGGCAGACAAAGAGAAGAAAAAGGTTCGATCTGCCAGTTCGCGATTCGGTTCCTCCTTGCCACAAAAATTTAGTTTATCAGTTTTGTAGGGCTCTAGGAAATGTTAAAGCAAATCAGGCTATGGCTTGACCATTTTCTTATGATATGTATAATTTCAGTTCGCTTTTTCGAATTCAATACATTACTCTGTGCGTAAGCAGTATTTGTATTTAAAATGACTCAAGATTCAGTCACATAAGGTTAACTTTTCATAACTTATTAAACTCCCCTTGAAGTGGCAATGTTTTAGTGGATTATGGGAACGGTTTAAGAGTAATTATAAAAACCACCAACTGATAGATAGGAGTACCCCGAGATTTGGCGGAGAGTTATGTTGACTAGCTTCTCTTTTCTTTAGTACGTCAGCTCAAAATTAGTGACGATTATATTGAGAAAGAATTTGTGTCTCAAAGATATAAAGATTTAATTTAAACAACACTACAAATTGTTTGTTTTATTAATATCAGATTATTGTATTCTTTTATTTTAGAGTTATCTATATAATAACAGAGGTACGTTGTATCTAATGATGCTGATATATTCGTTTATAGCACTTAAGACATGTAGTTTGACATATATGGTCGTGACTACTGAAAGTGATACGATGTTGCTGTTGATTATTAAAGATCACGTGGTATGATTTATTTTATAGCTAGGTTTATTCCTCTAAGCCTATCTCTAAATTTTTAGTTTTATCAATGACAAGTAATGCAATGTGTTTTTGTATGGCCTTATGTATTCATGCCTACCTTGTTTCTATACTTTCTGGTTTTGCCATCCCTACATTGTATTTAATCGTTGAATATTTTTATTACTTGTTCTCTTTAAAAAAAAAAAAATACAAAAAAACAATTTCACCGAAGTAGGTTGAGAAGTGAACGTTTGTTTTATTTTTATAATTTCATGGTAATATACATTGTTAATATCACGTCAGTTTTATCAGTTTCTTCATTACACGTGTAAAATGACCTGAGACATTTATACCATTCCATACAACTGGTTTGTCTTCATTGCACGTGTAAAATGACTTGAGATATTTATACCATTCCATACAACTGGTTTGTCTTCATTGCACGTGTAAAATGACCTGAGATGTTGATACCATTTCATACAACTGGTTTGTCTTCATTGCACGTGTAAAATGACCTGAGATATTGACACTATTCCATACAACTGGCTCTTCTTCTTGAGACTTAATGTTAAGGTATTTATATGGAAAATGTATAACTGCATCATTCCAAATCCATCTTTGAATTCTTTTTGACACTGACATGCCAACATTGCTTTAAATTTACAAAGTGTGATTTTCTATTCTTTTTTTTTTACGTGTCTTCTCCTGACAAAAAGTTGGTATATTATACGAATGTGTGTAATAAAATTTAATATTATGAGTATTGTTTTCTGTTTTATTTTTACTCTTTCATTTAATGCATAATATAAGGGTTGGCGCCCTAAAGATACTGATTGTATAGCGTATAAATCATTGGATATTTTACACGTTACGGTCATCTAATCTTCATTTATTATTGGCTGACATTTCCTGTTTCATCCTGTACTTAAACTTTTAAAGGAACTCGAAGTTTCAGTGAGAAAGATAAATTTAAAAGATTGTAATAATATCGTTAACACGAAAATTATCATTTATTTTTTGCCTTATGCCTAGCACATCCGTGCTTAGCAATAGCCTCTCCCCAAGTGAAGTGCTCCTAAAATTCCTTTCTGTCGTACTAAACCAACGCAAAATCTTCATACCATTTTACGCTAGCAAGAACTAATAATATTTTTGGCTCTTTAGCTATTTCCCAGCTCTTCACATTAGCAACAATTTTCATGATATCTCTAAAACACTCAGTAGTGACATCTGGTGCTCAATAATGCTATAATTCATTTTTAGCAGCTGTAAGCATCATATAGTAATAAAGTGAATATGGTGTCCATTTGTTTCTTGGGCTATCCCTAAATACTAAGCACTACGGTGCCTAATTAATATACTGTAGTGATTATTCCACATCTAGTAATATTATGTACTCATTATTCCATGTCTAGTGATATTCTCTAGTGACTAGTCCATGCCTAGTGATATTATATAGTGACTAATTCATGTCTGGTGATATTCTATAATGATTATTCCATGTCTAGTGATATTCTATAATGATTATCCCATGTCTAGTGTATTCTGTAGTGATTATTCGATGCTTAGTTATATTCTGTAGTGATTATGCCATGTCTAGTGATATTTTTTAATGATTATCTCATGTCTAGTGTATTCTGTAGTGATTATTCTATGTCTATGATATTCTGTAGTGATTACTCTATGTCTATGATATTCTGTAGTGATTACTCTATGTCTATGATATTCTGTTGTGATTATTCGATCTTTAGTGATATTCTGTAGTGATTATTCCATGTCTAGTGATATTCTTTAGTGACTATTCCACACCTAGAGACATTTTGTGATTACTAAATTATTCTGATCAAGTCTTTTAGTTGAGGCGTCACTGGACATTAACACAAGGGTTACGTTCCTCGACTCTATTTGATGTTGTCCCGAATCCCAAGTTGGTGTCTTGAAAATCAGAATAGAAAACCATGATCAATATAATACAGAAATGCCAAACATTTCCACGCCCGTGGGTCCGACCTCCAAATCTTTTAAGCACCTAATGACGCATCTATTTCTTAGAAAGAAAGAAAAAAATGTTTAAACAAGAGGATCATTTGCTTGTTTTTGAAGTTCGCGCCAAGCTACACGAGGTTTAATTCTTCTCAGGCTGACGAACTGTGAATCTTTATGTTGGCTATAATTTTTTCTAAAGCTGACATTGGTTGAATTCGTCGAACACATGTATCTGTATTAAGTAGTTTTTTCATAACGAATTATATTAGTTTATCTAGAATAATATAATAGTTTTAGTCAATCGTAATAAAGTTTTTCACGAATACAATATCTTTAATGGAAAATAGAGCAGTAACTTCACAAGCAGCAAAAGCATATCTGTCTTGTCTTGCGCATAAATATTTTTTGTTTTCTAAGCGGTTTTACCGACGGAAATTCCACACGTAACTCATGCGTAACAATCATATACAGAGCCCTGTAATCAAGGTACCGATATACATTTTGCTACTAAAGTCATATCATGCAATTAACTGAATGAAATATTGCCTTTCCTTACAAGATGAAACCAGGTTCTCTATATACGTTTTGTTCTTCATATTCGAGAAACTGTTAGAGCGTAGGCCTAACAAGCGACACTTGATAAACAGAGATGAGTATAGTTCACGCAACAAACACCTGGTTAATATTGTCATTGAAATTAAATAATAGGTTAAAATTTATCAAATTGTATATACATTTTATTGAGAAAATGACATTTCATCGGATTGTACTACTTTTGAAGAAAGGCGCAAAATTTATTATATATGTGCATCTCGTTGACAAAATAAAACACTTATATAAAATATGATGCGTTTTGTTCTAATCTGTACAATCTGACGAAAATCGCTCGAAACATCATCTTTTCAAAATAAAATAATGCACAACTTGGTGTTACATATCCTTTAAGTTCTATATATTTATTGCCTGTGCGATTAAAATTATATTAAGTGTTTTTATGTTGTTGTCTATGTAACAACATGTAATTGTTCTTAGAATTGTATCGATATAAACTTCCCATTTATATCATAAGTTGTTTTATACCAATACGCAAAGTTTACGGTACACATTCAACTTGCCTTAACCCTGATAGTAATTTACTGTGTTGTTAAAATAAAATTATAACTGTTTTTAAATGGCGTTTCTGCAAGTGAACCAGACAGTATTGTTAAGATTAAAATCATGTAGCCTCCTTATCAACAAATATTTTGTCAAAATATGTGGTTTAAGATTGTTTCGAAGTGCTTTAGACGATATAACTTTTATATTTCTATAATTATTAAAAACTGAATAACTATGAAACAATATCTTCTATCTGATATGCGACCATTCACCAACAATCTATGGTATGTATGTATATATATATATATCCTTTTATATAACTCAGGCTGTGAAACGTTTCTAGAAACGTATCCATGAGCTATTGGTCACCAACTAGCGCAAAGAGACATGTTGGGCTGGCGAATAAAAGTTAAATTTGATAGAAGGTATTATTGTCACTATTAAGACACTGGTTCCACAACAACATTTCTTATTAAGATATATTTCACACCTTCACACAGTCTAGTTTCTAACATCTATTTGTTTATCTCTAATTTACGTTTTCTTCTCTTTATTTAGTGTTTCTCTGTTCGAAATGTTTAATTAGAACATCATCAGAAGAAAGAGAATATTGCTTCCTTTAGGTATTAAATTTACAGATATTTCTACATGTATGTGTTTGTATTTATATATGAGAGTGTGCCAGTGTATAATTAGGATGCATTTAGTTCAATTATCAATCACATTTATCAGTTTAAAATGTACTCATTTATCATACTTGAGTACTTTCTCAAAATTGTTGAGCCACATAAAACTGTGTTAGACGCGTATTACATGATGTTCCGCACTGTAACGTACCAATTTACCACAAACTGCCAAGATATGTGACATTTTTATATATATATATTTATAGTTGTATAATCATGAGTCATTTATTACACAGAGAAATTTATAGATACGAATATGTCACGTTGTATCAGTTTAATCTCTTGAAACTTTGAATGTAAAAAGCTGAAAGGAACCTAAGGTTAAAGAAATGTGCGCTACGTATGCCTCATTGGAGGAAAGTACAACGTTTCGTGTATCCACATAGTGGTAGATGTAGTGTTTCGTGTATCCACATAGTGATAGAAAAAAGTTTCCTTTACTATAGCAGGAACAGAGCTAGTCTCTACGTTATTCATGTATATTATATTTTTCACTAACATTAGTAGAGACAAAAATAGGTAGTTAATCTACAGGCTAGTACGTTAAAGCATTTACAAAAATTAACTATTATTCATGTATCTGGAGTTATTAGTAAATAGTAAAGAACTCTACAATCCCTCCAAATAAGTATTGATGTTTAGATTTCAATTATTCATAATAATTTTCAAATGAGTTTTGTCCTGTTGTTGCAAAACGTCGCTTCGCTGTAACAGAACAGTCAATTCTACTGTTTGGTCGCACATGAGGCACCCAAGATTGATTGTTGGCGATGCCTTCCTCGCACTAGATTTGTCGTTTTAACAAACCATAAATAACTATCTATATTTTTCATTTCAACAGTTCATAAGTAACTATCTATATTTGTCATTTAAACAATTCATATTTAATACAATATATCTATAATTTTAACAGTTCATAACTAACACAGTATATTTGTCATTTTAATCTATAACTAACGCAATACGTTCGTCTTTATAACAATCCATAAGTAACACACTGGATTTGTCGTTTCAGTAACTGCAATTAACAAGCTAGATTAGATTTTGATAGTCTTATGTCTTAGTAGGAGTAAGATAGGGTTATACAATCTCATATAACAAACAGATATTAAGTATGTATAACACGTATTGCTTCAGCCAAGTATTTACAATATCATGAAAGATGTCTTACTGGATTTCAGCTTTCTTAATTTTACATAATGTTTGATATTCTGTATCGGACAGATTTTCTACCCATATCAAGAGTATTAAGGTATAAAAGGAAAAGTGTTACGAGTTTTGACTGAGGCTAAAACAATAAAATAACTTTATTTCTTTGTGTGATTCTAATATTAGGGTTTTTTTTTTGGCTTTCGAACTTAATATCTGATTATAAATAAAACTTAAAATCAAAATACAAACAAAAAGGCTAATAAACGTCTTTAAATCAAGCAAATAAATAATGTCCACATAAATATATACGTTTTCTCATTTCATCTGTAATAATTTAAACTGAAAACCTTTCGGAAGCTCTCCTGCAATAGGATTTTAACATTTAATAATAAGAATTCTTGAACCTACGTGTTACATCATGAATAGAACTTTTTCATATGGTCAATTGAAAACTTTACTAATACATCTTGTCCATATTATCAGTTAAAAACTCTACTAATACAGCTTGTCCATATTATCAATAAAAACTTTACAAATACATCTTGTCCATGTGGTTAATTGAAAACTCTACAAATACAGCTTGTCCATATGGTCAACTGAAAACTCTACTAATACATTTTGTTCATATGGTCATTGAAAACTCTAGTAATACATCTTCTCTATATAGTCATTTTAAAACTCTGCTAATACATCTTGTCCATATGGTAAATCGAAATATACACTAATATATCATGTCCATATGGTAAATTGAAAACTCTGCTAATGCATTTTGTTCATATGGTCATTGAAAACTCTAGTAATACATCTTCTCTATATAGTCATTTGAAATCTACATTAATATATCTTGTCCATATGGTAAATTGAAAACTCTGCTAATGCATCTTGTCCGTATTGAAAACTTTAGTAATATATCTTGTCTATATGGTCATTTGAAAACTCTGCTAGTATATCTTGTCAATATGGTAAATTAAAAACTACACCAATATATCTTGTCCATATTGTCAATTGAAAACTCTACTAATACATCTTGTCTATATGGTCATTTGAAAACTACACTAATATATCTTGTTCATATTGTCGTTAAAAACTACTGATACATCTTGTCCATATGGTCAATTTAAAACTCTACTAATACATCTTATCTATATTGTCATTAAAAACTCTACTAATACATCTTGTCCATATGGTCAATTGAAAACTGTAATTAAAATTTTGTATCTGAATCCCCAGTCGTCACAAACACAACAGTATTAATATTTTATCCAAGGTGGTTCGAGTAAAATAAAGTTAAATTAACTGTGGTGACTTCAACCAGTTCCAAAAAGTTTAATGGAATTTTTTGGGTCTCTCTCTGATAATAATTGGTTGCTGGTCAGTATTATTTCAAATAGGGTTAATAAAAGATTACAATAACATCACCATATATCTGAGGAAAAGATATACCGACGAATGACGCAACTGCATACGTCAAAGAAATTAATAGAATCTTTCCTCTCATGAGCAATGGACTGTGTCTACCAGATCCTCACTAAAGTATAACAATTCTAAGGTTAAAAGGAGTAAAGTAATTTAATGTTTTCAAGTCAGTGAAATCTATTCCACACAACTAAACAAAAATGAATTATATTATATATATTACGCTACTTTATTTAATTCTGTCTCAAATTACACTGTGGATATATATTTTTAAAACAATTATAAACTGTCATATTGGATAAACAATTTCAGGTGCTTGATAGCTTTAAGATCATATGTTTACGTAATCAGTTTATAAATAAGTATATTATTTTATTTTGTGGATATTTTACTTTCAAAATCATCAATCATATAAAAATATCATTAACTGATAAGAAATGAAAGATGTAGAAATGTTGATAATGATATTAACAAATCTACCTCAAATTCACCTTACCTCAGAGAGTAAATACCAGATGATACAAGGTATCAGGAAGCATGCTTTTAGTCCTGACATTTTGACGACTTCAGTCTAATCTGCAATATATTTAGTAAGACGTTACAATTTATAGGTTTTCTTTCACGATGTAGTATCTTTCACTAAATAACTTTTGGGCAAGTAAACTTTCAATTCTGTATTTACTGGCAGATCAGCTTGTATTCAGTTCCATATATAAGCCTTGTTGTGATTGGCGGATAATCCGAAAATGCGCCCTCCGGTGAATATTTTGTTGAAAGACCATTCCCTTAAACCCAAAACTCTATGAAAGAGAACTCTTCATGTGTCGTAAATTACGCTTTTAATGCCAAATAAAAAAAACGTTTAAGGCAATATTCTTGTATGACGCATTTCGTGTTATAAACCAAGATGAAACCATATTCTTAAATCTAATATATTTAAACTTTCCTTCCAATGAATTATTGGTTGAAATCTGATAGCCATAATATGGATTTGAATGAGAATTTCTTGCTATAATGTCTAACTTACGTTCATACGCCATCCTAAAGGCTTCTTATACATAAAAAAAAATTCATTCACAGTTGTAAATAAACACCACTGACCATACATAACAGTAACACCTTCTTTACGATCTTGACTTATAAAGAGAAAATTTCAGCATAAAAAGCCATAGTATAGTGTAATATAATATTAATTATTTATTTGTAAGGTTTGCTCTATGCACACATCTTATGGTTTCTTAGTGGAGGCACAATATTAAAAATATTAAAATACTAATTTACTTTTTAAAACAAGAAAGCCATTCTCAGTGGTCCTATTTACGTAATGATAAACAACCAAATATTTAAGTGGAAACACTTCACAGAACAAAAAGAAATAAGATTTTATGAATCATCATCAAAATTTTGAATCAAAGTTTGATGATGATTTGAATGGATAACGAAGAAACCTCAATTACAAGTTTAACATTGTAAGAAATGTACCAAGTTTTGTACCTGATTGCGAGAGGCTTATAGAAACTTTATAGGTTTATTGCTGTGTTAAACTTGCAGTAATTTTCTTTATTAGCCATTCAAGTTGTCATTAAATTAAATTAGGCTTAGCTCGTTCTACGCCTAACATAAGTTGATTAAATTGATATAATATTTTTGTGACACGATTGTTATGTATAATCTATCAAGGAAATAATTGCACGTCACAGAATTTCGTAAGTGTTGGAACAATATTAAACTACAATATCTTTTTCGGTGATTTTCTTTTCTTTTGGGTTCTTAGCTCGCGATCTTTCAAAAACAATAAAGCTACAACTCTATTAATTTAACTTTGATGTAATAATCAGTCATTTGATGTTTTGTTTGCTGGTTTATTTCCAAATACAAAGCTATAAGTCCGAAAGCTTACAACATTGAAAACCACTGTGAGAAGTCATAAGATGAATTGTGTTAGATAATGTTATTTAACTGTACACTGTAGTGACATTCTTTAATTATAAAGAGTAATTTGTGTAGCCGAGTTTTCAAGCTAGATCGAAAATTAATTATAACTTTCATCCAGAAATGAAAACGTTCGTTTTAGAATTTCGCACAAAGCTACTCGAGGGCTATCTGTGCTAGCCGTCCCTAATTTAGCAGTGTAAGACTAGAGGAAGGCAGCTAGTCATCACCACCCACCGCCAACTCTTGGGCTACTCTTTTACCAACGAATAGTGGGATTGACCGTAACATTATACACCCCCACGGCTGGGAGGGCGAGCATGTTTAGCGCGACGCGGGCGCGAACCCGCGACCCTCGGATTACGAGTCGCACGCCTTACGCGCTTGGCCATGCCAGGCCGAAATGAAAACAACAACGATTGTTTACAGCATTAACTATTGAACTATTGTTTTAGGAATTTATGTCAATGCGTTTGGTATCGAACTGTATACTATAGCTCAAATTTTAATATTATGTATTAGGCACTTTCTTAATTTAAAAGGGCTCGGCATGGCCAGGTGGTTAAGGCATTCGATTCGCATTTGAGAGTCGCAGGTTCAAATTCCCGTCACATCAAACATGCTCACCCTTTCAGCCATAGGGTAGTTATAATGTTACGGTCAACAACACTATTCGTTGGTAAAAGAGTAGCCCAAGAGTTGGCGTTTGGTGGTGATGACTAGCTGCCTTCTCTTATACTGTTAAATTAGGGACGACTAGCGCAGATATCTCTCGTGTAACTTTGCGCAAAATTCAAACTAAACAAATAATTAAAGTAAATATTTTTTAAAAAAGCCTATATATCGATTTTGTGTGTTAGTGCTATGTTGAATGCAGCATTGGTTGAAATTACATGTTTTTGATGTTCAAGTAAAAAGAATATAGTTTCTTACGAATTACATACTCAAATAACCTATATTTACAAACTAAAATATAAAATAAGAATCACCCATCTTTGCTGTTTTCTGAAATATTAATATATTTATTAAATCAGCCTAAGGTTGCCTCAATCACTACTTTCATTTTTGAAAATACTTGCATACGCACACCTACTTTTCACGATAACGTGTGTGAAATGAATCGAATGCTTAGAATGTTCACCTGGTGGTTTTCTCAGCCTCTGTGAGATATCTATGCGTAAAACTCTTTATTTTGATGTTTGATTCCAATTAATAAGGTAAAACATTAATAAACTAGAAAAAATCATATTTTTAAAGACACAAATACAGCTTAGTTACTAAGCTTGATAAGTTAAAGT
This sequence comes from Tachypleus tridentatus, assembly GCF_004210375.1. Lineage (NCBI taxonomy): Eukaryota > Metazoa > Arthropoda > Merostomata > Xiphosura > Limulidae > Tachypleus > Tachypleus tridentatus. The sequence goes on along the minus strand of NC_134833.1, from coordinate 70,686,340 downwards.
TATGTGACATTGGTATAGTGATTTATGATTGTCTGTTATTTCAAAATACACAATAAATCTAAAAAAAATTCATTTTCATCCTCAAGGTGCGAAATTTAACACAGTATAATGTTTTGAGACAAAATGGGACCTATTGGTCGATCTCACCTCTTCCAGTCTCTAAACAAAATTAAAGCTATTAATAAATATTTTTTTAAATCTTAAATCCAGCCCTTTTGATTCATATAGTTATAAAGATTTCATCTTAAATTCACTTAAATCTTTTGCCTCCACAACATCTAAAAGCAACCTATTCCAAAGGCTGACCACCCTCTTAGAAAAATATAACTGTTTTACTTAAACATTTCTCCTACCCTGCCAAACTTTATACTTATATCCTCTAGTCCTATTATTTTCACTGTTTAATAAGAAATGTGTGTGTTTTC
>NC_134833.1:70619158-70685415 GCF_004210375.1 Tachypleus tridentatus | reverse complement strand
AATGTGTTCTACAACAAATTCAACAGCGTTTCTTTATGCAACCACACCAAGTAACAGGGGGCCATGTGCCTAAGGCGCTTCGTTCACAAATTTAGAAATCCACACGATCGCTAATATTTAATCCAGTAGACGGAGCCACTCGTGTTTCGTCAACCACGTGAACAACGTCACTTCTGAAAGTTTCAATGATACAAGGTTTTTGTAAGCAAAGGAACTTAGCGGCAAAAAATTGATTTTAACAAATTTTGTTTACTGAACTGGACAGAAGTTGTAGTCGAAAAACAGAACGTGATCAGCGAAGAGGTAAGTACAAAGTTACATATTACAAACAGATCGGATGAGTTTTATTTAACGTAAACAAAACAATTATAATATGTAGCTTGAAGTAAAAAACTAACCACTTTCTATAAAGAAATGTATCACTACTACAAATTTATTTAACTAGGTGTTTTAACACAAACGGTTAACTAGATGTTTTACCTATATTAATACTATAAACGACTGACAAGGTGTTTAACCAACATCAATATTATAAATGGTTAACTAGGTGTTTTACCTACGTTAGTACTATATACGGTTAACTTGGTGTTTTACCCACATTAGTACTATAAAGGGTTAATTAGATGTTTTACCCACATCAGAACTATAAACGATTATATAAGTGTTTTAATTGCACTAGTACAGATGTTTAGGAGCCCCACGACGTTGTTACAGTCAATGTTGCCACGGTTAGTCACGTAGCAACAAATATGTCTCTTGAGAATATACATTTCTATAACATTTTCCACTGAAAAAGGCCCTGTATAAATGGCAGTCATGTCCAACCCACAACATTCCTACATGCTCTATTTGCTTAATATACCTAATGTAGGAGAACAATTGATTCCCAGGTCTGTTTTAACAGTCTGATTCCATAGAAATTTACATGCGCTGCGTTATTCAACTTCACTAGTATGTCTTTGCATGAAACATCATGTACACTTGTTTCAGTCGTAGAAGGGATGTAGGACTGGGTTAGTCCTATTCTTGGTGAATCTATACCCAGTTGATATCATTTCCAGATAAAGATCCTTTATTACGTAGCGCAGATAGCCCTCGTGTAGCTTTGCGCGAAATTTAAAACAAACAAACAAACTTTATTATGTTCAGTACCTTCACCTAACTCAGGTGAACGGCTATAGCCACTTACCTTTTTATGTTCGTGAAATTTCACACGGCTGAACTACGACTTTTCAAAGTCCATGAATGCGCGGACCTGATTTCCAAGTTCATCCATATTCCATTTTTCCAATACCATTAAAAAAGAAGTTATGAATATTTATGTATGAATATTTTGAGTCGGAAAGAGCTGTTATGTACCATTTTTAAAAACTTTCAACTTTTGGTGTTATTACGTATATAACGATAAAACAATGTTAAAATGTAGTTATGATAAATACCCTCCGTCCCCCGCTGGTACAACGGTAAGTCTACTCTACAGATATGCAACGCTAAAATCAGGGGTTCGTTTCCCCTCGGTGGAATCAGCAGATAGTCTGATGTAGCTTTGCTATCAGAAAAAAAACAACAAAAAAACACACATACATACCCTTCCATCTCGAATTTATATCGGTTGTGACTGTCACGTCGCTTATTGGTTAATAATTACAACACATGCCCTATAGTTTTGTATCCTATCTTTCTAGACTAAAGAGGAACTTCATTTTTTTTTAATTAGGTGTTAAAGTGACCCAACTTCTATCTATAACTCTTCATTTCTGGTGTTACAAAGATCTAACTTGTATCCATAACTCTTCATTTCTGGTGTTAAGATGACCCAACTTGTATCTATAACCCTTCATTTCTGGTGTTATATTGACCCAACTTGCATCTATAACTTCATTTCTGGTATTGCAGTGACCCAATTTGTTTCTATAACTCTTCATTTTCTGTGTTATATTGACCCAGCCACCGAGCTCAGTCTTAAGACCATTGCTCTTTTTGATATACATCAATGACATAGATGAAATAATGGTCAACAAGTTAGTTAAATTTGCAGATGATATTAAGATCTTGGGTGATGCCAGCTGTGAAGAGGATGCTGCTGATTTACAAAATGAATTTAATCACTCAATGAGTTTGGCAGATAGATAGTAGATGGATTTAAATTATAATAAATGTTAGGTAATACATGTGACTTAACACAAGTTGAATTATAAGTAAAATTTGGATAGGAACAATATTAACAGCGTCACGAAAGAGATCTTAGTGTAGTGGTTGATCAGTCTTAAGCAATCCAAGTAGCGTGCTGTTATTAGTGGTAAGGCAAATAAGATTTTAGGTTGAATCTATAGAAAATTGAATACATCATAATCAGTGATGTCGAGAAAACCCACTTGTAGAGAAATATATATGCAAAAACGGCTCGTTTTTGCATATATAATATTGAATACAATTCTAAAAAGATTATAGTTTCATTGTACAAGTCACTGGTTAGGCCACATTTGGAATATTGTGTTCAGTCTTCGGATCCTTACCTAAGGAAAGACATTAAATTGTTGGAAAGGGTTCAGAAAAGGGTTATTAAAATGGTACCTGGGATGAAATGGTTGTCACATGAGGAGAGATTAAGATCCTTAAAATTATTTTGTTTGGAAAGAAGAAGAGTTAGAGGCGATTGATTGAAGTGTTCAAGATTGTAAAGTAACTAATAATACTGATGTTAACTAATTCTTAGTTAACGGCAAGAATTACAGAATTAGGAGACAAATATACATTTGGACAAAGTAAACGCCATCTTCAACTAAGGCAATTTTATTTTTCAAGTAGGGCGCTTAGTCTATGGAATTTGTTTCCTTCGAATGTTGTAGAGGCAGTAAATTTAAATGAGTTTGAAAAGCAGCTTAATAGATATATGAATGATAAGAGCTGACTTTAATTTAGACTTAGAGAATGGGACAGCCGAGATGGACAAATGGGCCCTTTATTGTCCCTAATCATTATATTATTTCTGGTGTTACGATGACCCCACTTGCACCTATACCTCTTCACTTCCGGTGTTTTACAGTTACCCCACTTGTACCTATAACTCTTCATTTCCGGTGTAACATTGACCCCACTTGTACCTATACCCCTTCACTTCCGGGATGACTGTTACCCAACGTCTACCAAATATTAGGCCCGGCATGGCCAGGTGGTTAAGGCACTTGACTCGTAATCCGAGAATCGCGTGTTCATATCCCGGTCACACCAAACATGCTCGGCCTTTCAGCCGTGGGGACGTGATAATATGACGGTCAATCCCACTATTCATTGGTAAAAAGTAACCCAAGAGTTGGCGGTGGGTGGTAATGACTAGCTGCCTTCCCTCCAGTCTTACACTGCTAAATTAGGAAAGGCTAGCGCAGATAACCCTCGTGTAACTTTGCGCGAAATTAAAAAAAAACACCAAAAAACAACCACCAAATATTCTTACTTTACAGCGTTTTAACGACCCATCTTGTATCTTGGACTCTCTACTACTTGAGATATATGGGTATCAACTCATTTATTGAAATATCTACTTCGTTCGATACAGGCTTATTCAAACTAAATATTGGTAGTTTTACACATGAATCAAGGACCATACAAAAGCTGAAACTTTAATACTGAGAGGTTCTTCATTAATTCTGTAAGTCAGACATCGATTTTGTTTGTTTGGTATTAACCATAAAGCTGGATATCAAATATCCAAGTTGTAGCGATGTAAGCTAGGAGTTTTATCCGCTGAGCTAGCGACAGGTGAAGGTGTCATCGACTGCATTTTACACTTTTATTTATTTCATCTTCTGACTAAAGACGTAAACTTTCATAAAGGTAAATCTGATACAGGGCTTGATAACGACGACTAAATGTATTATTTAAAATTTGAAAGTTAGGCTTAATAATTTATTATAAAGTACATATATTAGGTTGAGGAATAATTCGTGAGCGTTTTTAAATAATTTCATTCAAGCATTACATGCAAGACTATACAATACTTCAATGCATGAACACATTACACCCAAAACATTTATTATGATACTTTATTTCATGTAATACCTAGGTATATAGTATGCATTGTTTTAAACGAAATTGCAAGAAATTAAATGCGAAAAGCAGATGATGTCGAAAATGCTCGATTTTGTCCACTTGACATTCCATTTAATGAGCTGAAAATGAAAGCAAAAATTAAAGACATATGAAAATCAAATACACCATCTATTAGAGCAAAAAAAATTATCTACCAAATGACATGAAATATTTTGCGAAAGCGTTTCATTTATGAATATATTTTGTTAACTTGAAAAAAACGCTCACGAATTATTCCTCAACCCAATATATATAATTTCATAAGTTGCCGTCTGTTATAGTCGTGTCTCCTGTGGGTCAGCAGTAAGTTTACAGACTTACAGCTCTCTCATTTAATGTTCAATTCCCGAAAATGGATAGAGTGCAGACAGATAATTGTGTAGCTTTGCGCTAAAAACATAGACTATTTAACTTGTCGTTTATGTGAGAAACGATGAATATTATACTAAACTGTGGATTAAGTTGGAATGTGTTTAAACTGCTTGTGACTATTAATAAGCATCTGAAAATAAAGATATTTAAATTAATGGTATCAATTTACTAATACATCTATCTATTGCTTTGAACTTACTACAGTTCATTATCGAATACAGAATAATGTGTTAACGTCCTGTCCTGAACATAACACTCTCTGACCTTTTAATAAAAGGTGAATTTTTCTTGAATCCTGCAGGACGGTTTTACAGTTTTTCTAGTTTCACTGCGGGTTTTTAATTACATCAATGGTTTCATAATAAATGTGTAGACTTATTAATAAATCTCTTTTTATACATATATTTCTATTCTAGTTATGAACAATGCAACACTCAAGAAAAATGTAATTAAATAAACAGAGGAAAATATAGAATCCTCTGCGTTGTGTACAGGGCTTTATCAATCAATGATAAATTCGTCATAGTGTATCTCAAGGTCTTAATCGGCTGTTTCCAGTATAAATAAAAATTAGGCTTACTGACTGTGTATCTCCAACAGCTTGTTTGACTATTTTCCCGCATATTTAAAATGGTGACTGTATATATTTTATGAACAAGCATATTCATTCATACACACTACTTAGCTAGTCCGGTGATAACAAATGTGCCCTAGTTTCCGGGCGTTGTTCCTTTATCGTGTACACACATACACATACAGTAAGATACTTTCTAAGTATTTAGTATCCTCACTGTGAAAACAACATACACCAGTTTTCGTTGTTGGTGGATTTTTTTCTTCTGCTCCACCCGATATTACCTATCCTTAGGTATCAGTGAATGACCTTAGTTCTACAAACTGGACGCCAGGTACATAAAACGATCATCGAAATCTTTATTCGCACGATGTCCTACTTTTGTTCTTATATTTAGATTACACCTTTAAGGCAAAATATATTAGGAATACCACAACATATTGAATATAAATATTTCCTATACTCCGAGAGTTAAGGTTTCAACATAAGTAACAGTCTCATTTTTATTTCCTTCACTAATCAAAGTTTGGAAGGCAGGAAAACATTCCTGAGTACACAATTTATAATACTCAAGTCTAAAGTGTTGGTAAACAGAGAATTCTTGTTAGTTCAGAATTAATAAGACTTAAAGTGTACTTAATCAGAAAACATTCGGAATTAATAAAAGTTAAGCCCAAAGTAAAGTGAACAAAGAACATTCCTGAGTTCAGTATTAATAAGACTTAAGACTAATGTGCGGATAAACGAAGAACATTTGTGAATTCACAATTTATGAGACTTAAGAGTAAAATGCAGGTAAACAGAGAAAATTCCTGAGTTTAGAATTGATAAGAGTTAAGCCTAAAGTGTAAGTAAAAAAAAAAATCATTAATTCACAATTTATAAGACTTAAGCCTAGATTCTAGGTAAACAGAGAACATTCCTGAGTACAGAATTAATAAGAGTTAAGCCTAAAGTGCAAGTAAACATTAATATTATTTTGAAACTCATATTAAACTGCAGTACATAGCAGCTCACCTAGCCACACCCCAGATAAATTGCAGGAACTTTTATGTTCCGTGTGCCAAGTGGCTTGACCTACTTTTCAAGATCGCTTCAAGAAAAACTTGCCTTGAGGAATTCAAGCATTTTCTTCACCTGACATGATTAGTGAGATGTAAATGTACGTGATGTTGACAGTATATCTGATGTTTAAAATAATACACTTTAATTCTCATAAATTCCTTCTTTGACACTTTTTGATATTAATGTTTGGTTTAAATAAAGGGTCCAAAGCTCTTCCTCAAGATTGAACTGTTTAGCGATTGTAATGTTTAATTATAGTTTGGACAACATAACTTTTACTTTTTTAAAATTAATCCAAATTTCCAAAATGATACAACACGCATACGTCTAAGATAAAATGAAATCAAAGTGTCTGTGGATTGTGGTGCTCAGATAATACCAGTAAGTGCAATAATTGGAGGAATAGCAGAAAATATTTTATTTGGTTAAAATGAATTTTTTATCTGACTGAGTTGAAGAAAGAAGACTGAACAGAATTAAAGAGAAAAATCGCTCATTACTTGATTATCCACATGTATAAAAATGTAACGAATACACTAAAACAGAGGATGGCGCAGAGCTTTAACAGAAGTGTGAAGAAGTGATGTAGAGATTCTGAAAACTTACGAAAATCGGAGTATAAGTAATTCAACAACTAAAATTAATTATTGTTGAGTGTATGTATTACCTACACTCACTTAAATATAGATAGGTAGCTTTAAGCTACCATGATCAATATCAATTTAAAACATATAGTATAGGAGCAAAATCGTTTTCCAGCAACATCTCCTGTAAAAGAGTTTACCCTAATCTGTTTACATGTAAATAATAATAAACTTAAATGAAGTGAAAGATTTATTTTTCTAAACTTAAAGAGAAGGAAAACAGTATTTTACCAAATGCAACATTATCTTTCCCTTTATCTTCAGGCTGCCTCAGATATTTTTATCTTTAAATTTTAAAACCGGTGAAAGTAAAATAAAATAAAAAACTAGTAGTTCTTCTGTAGTATTTTATTCTCGTACGTAAAAGACACACTTTACAACAACAAACATAATTATTAAATAAAGATCAATCAGAAATTAGAATACAAAAACGAATTTTTAACAATGATATTGATGTTAATGGGAAAATGCACAAAAGTACATACCAAGACAACAATTATCCCAACAATATATATACACACACTTAAGTAATATAACTAGTGTCTACCCAATATAGTTAGTTAGTTATCACCATTAGATTCCATCTAGGAACATAGGGCCGCAATCGCTTGCGGATTCTTCAACAAGTATTTAAATGAGTAGGTTGTTAGCCTACTGCGCTAGCCTTTCTTAATTTAGCAGTGTAAGACTAGAGGGAAGGCAGCTAGTCATCACCACCCACCGCCAACTCTTGGGCTACTCTTATACCAACGAATAGTGGGAATGATCGTCACAATATAACGCCCCCACGGCTGGGAGGGCGAGTATGTTTGGCGCGACGCGGGCGCGAACCCGCGACCCTCAGATTACGAGTCGCACGCCTTAAGCGCTTGGTCTTACGTAAGGCCTTTATTTTAATAGTGTAAAAAGTTAAATTACTTTTTGAAATTACAGAAAGAGCAGGCCAACGTCCATGGAATACTACATACCGATTCTTCAAGAATCAAAGTTGAAAGTAAAATTAGAATCAGTTGCAACCATCACAATATTTGAAATCAGAGTTAATGTGGGACATATACTTGAAATGTATGTATCTAATGATTTGGCTTGTTTTGAATTTCGCGTAAAGCCACACGAGAGCTATCCGTCCCTAATTTAGCAGTGTAAATTAACATGGATATGGATTGCGAATTGGTAATTAAATGTTTTTGTTTTGTATTATGTTATATGAGTAATTTAATTAACATATATACCGTTTTAAAACTGGTAATTGAATAGTATTCTTTGGTATTATGTTATGTTAGTAACTTAATTAACATAGATATGGATTGTGAACTTGTAATTAAATGTTTTTGTTTGGTATTATGTTATGATAGTAACTTAATTAACATAGATATGGATTGCGAACTGGTAATAAAAAGGAGAATGTCACTTTGGATTCTGTCGAGATCCGAAAATCTCTCTAAAAATGCTTATTTAAATCACCAATAATCTTTTTCTGAAACTTCAGGTTGACATCTTCTGTGATTCCAGCATGAGACTCATTAAAACACTGAAAATGAAAGAGGTTTCCTCCTTCCAAATGTGCTTCAAACAATGAGAGCTTTTTCCGAAATCCTTTAATGATTCTATAGAGATCACAGACAAGGTTATTCTTCCCCTGAAGTTTCAAGTTCAATTCATTCATGTGGGATGTGGTGTCAACCAAAAATGACAACTTTGACAACCATGTTGGATCCAACAGAAGTGGATCGGCTTTATATTTCTCGATAAGATATATATCAATTTCTCTTCTAAGCATATAAAAACGAGACAAGACTTTACCGCAGCTGAGCCACCTCACCGCCGTGTGATAAGGCAAATCACAGAAATCCGAATCAATTTCTTCAAGAAACGCCTTGAACTGGAGATGATTAAGTGCATGACCCCGAATGAAGTTCAGTGCAGAAATGACTGGTTCCAGTACGCAAGAAATATCTAAGTCTTTTCCACAGAGTGCTTGCTAATGTATGGTGAAGTGTATGAACAGAGCGCTTGGGAGTTGAAAATCTTCCAACTGTTTCCTGATCAGCCCCACCAGACCCTTCTTTACTCCAACCATGTTTTTTCCTCCATTAACTGTTACACCTCTAAGCTGATTTCACTGAAGGTTATAGTCTCGTAAAGTTTTAAGCACTTCCATGTAAATGTCTTCTCCAGTTGTTCTTCCGTGCATGCTGCAAACTGATGCCAACTCTTCCGTGATCTGAAAGTCCAAATTAACTCCATGAATGAACACGAGAAGTTGTGACGTACTTGAGAGATCAGTAGACTCATCCAGTGTCAGAGAATACCATAGGAAGTTTCTAGCTTTTTGACGTATCTGTAATGCGATGTTCTCTTCAAGTTCTTCTGCTCTTGGTACAACTGAAGTTGCTGAAAGGCTGATACTTTCAAAGAAATTGGCTTTTTCAGGACACAGCTCATTTGCTGCTTCCATCATACACTCTTTGATGAAGTTGCCGTCAGTAAAGGTTTTCCTCGCTCTGCCATCCTATGCACTATTTTGTAACTTGAACAAGTGACAGATTCATTTTCAGCAAACCTTCTCGTGAAGAGATGCTTTTGAGATTCAAAAACACGTTTCATGGATTCAAATTTCTCAGAACGGAACTTTTCTGAAAATTTCAAATATGTTGATAGACGTTTTGTTTCATAGTAACGCCGAAGATAACAAATTAACATGTTCAAGGAGGTAGCCACTTTTTTGTCCACCCTTGTAAGTTGTAAAACCTATTTTCCTGGTCAAATGCGACCTTTATATGTAAGTACGAATACATGTATATTGCCCGTAGTAAATATATTGTAAACACCTCATTCTGAAGATTTTTATACTTTACCAATAATAAGTAAACTATGCTTCTCAATGGGCCACTGCTTACTGTTGACCCCAGTTAACACAACTGTCACTCACATGCTCCACTGTGTGGTCCAGGAAAGATGAAGGTGGTATCAGATCAGCCACATTGCAAGTATCAGACACGACTTTCAGATGACTTCACTTTGGCACGAGCAACGTACAACTTAAACAAGAACAAAGTAATGCCACATGGGTGTGTTTCCTGCCTTAGGACATGCGTTCACAGTCTGTTCTAGCATATGTTCTGTATCCTGCACCAAAACATAAATGCAGTATTCAGCAATATCGCATGCATGAGAAATGTATAGACAACAAAATGGAAAAAACATTTGTTGATTTTTTAGTTTAGAGTCTCCGATTATTAAAAGGTTTCGTTTTTGTTAAAAGCATTGGTGATATAACAGGAAATAGCTTAATTTAGAAACGATTTTAAGTTTAAAATTGAATAAATATTTTCATTTTCATGATAATTCCTTTTATGCTGGCTTTAGGCCAGGTGATCCAACACTATATCTTTACTTTAGACTTATAAATACTAACATTCACTACACTTCTAAGGTTTCACTGACTCCTTGCACAACCGTTAATAAAATCGTAATGGGCAGACAGTAATCGAACTATTCTATTTGAATAAATGCATTTTGGTTCTACGGCTCCTCCTATTTCGAGAAATCAAGAATGATGTGACGTGACTCAAGCTGGCTTTTATATAGGTTAGACCGTTAAATCATTTTATATAGGATAGATAGGTATTTTCACCCATTTATTAACACTTAATATTAATCAAATATCCCTTAGCGACATCACTAAAATATCACATTGGGTAACACTTTTCTCCTTCAAGGTAAGCTGTCCTGCTGCTTTCACCTTCCTGAAGAAACATCTACTAGCTTTTCAAACTAACATCAATAAACGTATTTGTTATACTACTTTCAGATAACCATAAATTCATTTCACGTCACATCATCTTAACATCTGAATCCTTTATCTTTATTTTGTGTTACGTGACAACTGTGTCTGTATATTTGATTCACAGATGTTATAAACACCCGTGAACAGTAGCATATGTAATTACCGTACTTAAGTTTGCTGTATCATATATAGAATGTCTGCAGCCTCTATTACTTGTGATAATATTTATATGTTTCTTTTCTTCTGATATAGATGTGGTGGCGGTATTTCCTTCTTCTAGTAGGGCTGACGTCACAAGCCTGTAAGTATATAACCCGACAATTCTATTCACGTCCCCCAAACTATATGCATTTATACTTAATTGAGTAAGCGACTTTAAAAACAATTGTTTTTAAACAACTGAAAGTTTCTTGAGTTGCGTCCAATTATAAAATGAAGTCTAATTTTTGTTTTTACGTTTCAGATGCTTCAGACCTTAAATTGGTATGTTACTACACGAACTGGGCAGTCTATCGACCTGGACTAGCTAAGTTTACTCCAGAAAATATCAACCCATTTCTCTGTACTCACTTGATCTATGCTTTCGCTGGTTTTGGCAAAAATTACGAGCTAAAGCCACTCGACTCATACAATGACATTGAAAAAGGTATAGAAAAATAATTCTAAATATTTTGCTTAAGATTGGTACATTTAACTAATTCGTAAGTTTTAAACCATAACGTAGTTTAAGTGAACCAAGCCCACACCATAACGTACTGTTTAAGTGTTTGTTTGTTTATGAATTTCGAGCAAAGCTACACGAGGGCTATCTGCGCTAGCCGTTCCTAATTTAGCAGTGTAAGACTAGAGGGAACGCAGCTATTCATCACCACCCACCGCCAACTCTTGAACTACTCTTTTATCAACGAATAGTGTGATTGTGCCGTCACATTATAACGCCCCCACAGCTGAAAAGGCGAGCATGCTTGGTGTAACGGGGATTCGAACCCGCGACTCTCGCTCGAATTACGAGTCGAATGCCTTAACCACCTGGCCATGCCGAGCCCTGTTTAAATGAACCAAGCCCATACCATAACGTACTGTTTATGTGAACCAAGCCCATACCATAACGTACTTGTTTATGTGAACCAAGCCCATACCATAACGTACTTGTTTATGTGAACCAAGCCCATACCATAAATTACTGTTTATGTGAACCAAGTCCGTACCATAAAGTACTGTCATATAATGTAAATAAATATTATCATCGAGAACAACAAAGGGTGGCCCGACATGGCCAAGCGTGTTAAGGCTCGTAATCCGAGGGTCGCGGGTTCGAATCCCGGTCGCACCAAATATGCTCGCCTTTTCAACCATGGGGGCGTTATAATGTTACGGTCAATTCCACTATTCGTTGGTAAAAGAGTAGCCCAAGAGTTGGCGGTGGGTGGTGATGACTAGCTGCCTTCCCTCTAGTCTTACACTGCTAAATTAGGGACAGCTAGCACAGGTAGCCCTCGAGTAGCTTTGCGCGAAATTAAAAAAAACAACAATAGACAACGAAGGTTTATGACAAACGACAGAAACAGCAACAATCCAGAATACGTATATCTATATTAACAGTTTTTGTGACCATGCAATAATGGATCAAATTAATCAAATGAGCTTTAAATATTATCAATTTTATTTAAGTAAAAGTTAAAAATTTAAGATATTTTCAAACTCAAAATAGATTTTTCCTTTTGCGAACTTCGCATGGCCTGGTAGTGGTTAGAGCACATGATTCACAGTATGTGGGTCTCGAGTTCAAAACCTGTTACCCTGATATGGCTTAGTGGTTAGGGCGCTTGACTCGCAGTCTACAAGTCTTGAGTTTAAATCCCATTACCGTTTTATGGCCTGATTGTTAGAGCACTTGATTCACAATATGTGGGTCTCGAGTTTGAATCCCATTAACCTTATATGGCCTAATGTTTAGGGCACTTCGTTCACAATTTTTGGGTCTCGAATTTGAATCCCAATACCCTTTTATGGCCTGTTTGTCAGAGCACTTGATTCACAATTTGTAGGTCTCGAGTTTGAATCCCATTAACCATGTATGACCTAATGGTTAGAGCACTCGATTCACAATCTATGGGTCTCGGGTTTGAATCCAGTTATCCTTATATAACCTGATGGTTAAGACACTCAAATCACAATCCAAGGGTTATGAGTTTGGCAGTGTGTGAATATGACTAACTACCTTCCCTCTAATTCAGGGGTTCCCAACCGGTGGGTCGCGACTTCCCAGGGGCGCCGCGAAGCCTTGGCAGGGGAGTCGCGTAGCCTTGTTAGAAGTAGCTTGGGATAACATTAATTTTATTTCATCAATTACATTTTCATGTCGCGAGTGCAAAAAGGTTGGGAACCCCTGCTCTAATTTATCACTTCAAAATTATGAGTAGCATCCACACCTGTCAAGTAGGTTTGTGCGAAATTCAACAGACAAACAAGATAAGAAAATCTACACAGACAGTACTGTTTAAAAGTGTTAGAACAAGAAAACGTTGTCATTCTTTCCATTTTATTTAGCTAATTCTTCCATACCATTACAGAATGAAAATTTTAACACTATGGTAATGTTTCACTGATGCTTGTTGACAACTGAATGAACCAGGGTGAGATTACTTATAATTTTGTAGAATTCCAATGTACTAAGGACATGTCATAAGGGTTCTGTTTGAATGAACATACTGATCAAATTTAGGATCTGAAATAATTGTCATGGTACCCCATGCAGTGTCTTAACTATATAGAAGGAAGCTAGTAAGGATCTAACATATGGTACTGGAACATGCTAGAAAAAATCAATTTAAAAACACTCCACAAATAAACAGATTATAACAGTTTTAACAGTATATATTAAGTTTTGTTATCATGTCACGACCCAAAACATGGTAGAGAATTGTAGTAGAGCAGACAATTCACATAAAATCTTTACATAATGTTGGTTAGACTTTCTGACAAATTGCTGCAGACTCGAAATGTTTCCCAAACACTAAGTACACACTAGATCGTGAAACCAACATTAAACATGAGATAAACAACAATGTACCAACTGACAGAAAAGTGTCCAGTTCTACAATATCAAGAAGACTGAACTATAATGGAATATTTGGTTGTGTTGTAGTTAAGAAAAAAAACATTTACTTCAATCTCCAAATATTGTGAAGAAACTGAAATTTGCTGAAAGTACATAAACTGGACTGTTGATTATAATGACTCCAAACACTGTTCCAACCTTTGCAGAAATTGCTTAGTTAAGAAAGAAGCTGTTAGAGTCATTCAGTGACACCTATAGAGTCCTATTCTAAATACAGTTGAGCAGATCTGGAATTTGATACATCAAAACTTGATAAATCAAAAGTTACTTCTAAAAAACTTTATGAGAATGAATTAGAAACGTTTGGAGTAAATTCCCTAAGAACCCTTTATTTAAACATGTTGCAGCAGTGCCTGATATACTGTCTACACTTAGTAAACCAAAAGGTAGCACAAAATATTAACTGTTTTATTGAACACACACACTTACTTTCATTGAGTTTGAAGATTAATAAGATGTTGATGTTTCGTCTGTGATTTATCTTCCACTGTTCTTTGGAAATTAGCTGAAATCTAATTTTAGACTATGCCCTAAGACGTTAGCACAGTACTGTATTTATATATACAGTTTGTTCTTAATGTCTGCAACGTGAATTTTAAATAAACTAAAATATGTTTCACAGTCTCCCACCACGTATTAACATTTTTACACATACTATAAAACAATTTAACGAAACAAGGGCAGTATATTGTTAATCTGAACTTTGCTAAATCAGTCTATGAAAAATTAAACACTTAAACCATCTTCAGAGAGTACATAAACTAATTTCGATTTTCAGTGTTAATAAAATAGGTTAAAACAGTTTTTATGTAACCGACTTCAAAAAGTAGGTAAATCAATTTCGATTTTCAGTGTTACTAATGTAGTTCAAAACTCTATTTATGTAACCAACTTCAAAAAGTAGGTAAATCAAGGCCCGGCATGGCCAGGTGGGCTGAGGCGTTCGACTCGTAATCTGAGGGCCGCGGATTCGAATTCCCGTCACACCAAACGTGCTCGCCCTTTCAGCCGTTTGGGCGTTATAATGTGACGGTCAATACCACTATTCGTTAGTAAAAGATTAGCCCAAGAGTTGGCGGTGGGTGGTGATAACTAGATGCCTTCCCTCTAGTCTTACACTACTAAATTAGAGACAGCTAGCGCAGATAGCCCTCGTAGCTTTGCACGAAATTAAAAAAAAAGTAAATTAATTTCGATTTTCAGTGTTAATGAAGCAGTTTAAAACAGTTTTTATGTAACCATATTTAGAAAGTACGTAAATCAATTTCGATTTTCATTGTTAACAAATTAATTTAAAACAGTTTTTATGTAACCAACTTCAAAAAATACGTAAATCAATTTGAATTTTCAGTGTTAATAAAGTAATTTAAAACAGGTTTTATGTAACCAACTTCAAAAGGTACGTAAAATAATTTCGCTCTTCAGTGTTAAGAAAGTAGTTTAAAACAGTTTTTATGTAACCAAATTTAGAAAGTACATAAACTAATTTCGTTTTTCAGTGTTAATAAAGTAGTGTAAAATAATTTTTATGTAACGAGCTTCAGAAAGGGATAAACTTATGGATTTAAACTCCTAAGATCCGAGGTTGAATTCCTCGCAGTGAATTGATCACTCCTTGTTTAGCTATTTGCTAAATAGAGACAAGTTTTCCCTCTGGTGTCTCAATGGTAAACCTGAAGATTTATAGCGCTAACAACAAGGATTCTATATTCGCGCTTTCCAATAAATAATCCATTTCTGCTCATTGTTATTTTATACGTTACTGGACTTTAACGTTTGTGATTTGTTTAATGAATTTTTTATCTCAAGCTTTTTATTAACTAGTATTATTTCAGATTTTTTATCATATCTGCGTAACGGCGGTTAAGTGTATGAATTTAAAACATTAACATCGGTTCGACTCTCCACGATGGACAGAGAGCTCTTTGTGTAGTTTTTGCGCTATAAAACACTAAACAATGACATATTTACGTTTACAGATGGCGTGCAAATCCTCACTTGTTATTATAGCCAAGTTGTTGTTTTTTATCTTCACCCTGTTCACCACGATGATCGAATATTAAACCTTAGTATTGTAAATCTTCAAACTAATATGTGACACACCGAGGGGAGTTAAGGTCAAGCAACGATTGTTTTGTTGTTTCTTCTTAATTCACAAAACAATTTATGACTAATGAATCAATGTCGCTTTAGGTAATTAC
Source organism: Tachypleus tridentatus (assembly GCF_004210375.1). Taxonomy (NCBI): domain Eukaryota; kingdom Metazoa; phylum Arthropoda; class Merostomata; order Xiphosura; family Limulidae; genus Tachypleus; species Tachypleus tridentatus. Next base: position 70,669,559 of record NC_134833.1, on the reverse strand, counting down.
AGGAAGTTTGTGGGTTTGAAAAAATATAACCCAGATTTAAAGACGATGATTGCCATTGGTGGATGGAACGAAGGATCTAAAAGGTAAACTGGCTTTTATTTAAATCAAAAGTAAATTCATCTGACCATTAATTTATTTGTATTTACTATTAACTTTTACTTTAATTAAATTACAAATCACTCTTTTTGTAACATATATTTTAGTTGTAAAAACTTGTTTGTAGACGTATTAACAATTAATTTTAAAAAAATGTCGAAACAAAAACTTTCGGTTTGGATGTCTCTCTAAAGAAGAGACAAATGGGATCAAACTGTTTCAACCCGCAACTCAACGGGCCACTGCTTTGGTCAGAGAAGAGTCTGGAATGTTCTAATTTTCAGTTTTTACTTCACTTGTCATTAGTTTAACAAACATCTTCAGTAATAATAAACTTTATTATGAACAGTAAATGAAGTAAAAACTAATACATTCCTAAGCGGAGGAATCTGGCGGGCATGTCTCCCCGTTCTTTTTTATTTTCGCAAAATAGTGAAGTGCTTCTTTCAAAAAATAAAAATGACGACATTTATAAATATAAAGTCATTAAAACAGCATGTAGGGCCTAAAATGGGAAATGAGTTGTAGTTTTCGCATTCTTATTGGTTCGATTTAAGATGGCTTTTTTTTTTGACAAATCAGTAAAAATCAATTTGCCTACCTAAAGTTTCAAACTCACTTGTCATTTATTTTAAAAACTTCAAACATTACAAATTGAGATGTCATTTCTGTTGTTAAAATAATTAGAAGCTATATTTCCAACAAACAGTTGGCATAGCTTATGAAGTCCAGCCCAAAACTGCATAACTGAAAGTCTATAACTTGGATAGCAAGATTAAAGGTTCGAATCCGCTTGATTTACAGTTTTCACATCTTTGTAATTTAAAAAGCTAATGCATGTAGTCATTGATAACAAGAAAAAATCTCAGGTGTTCTTTTACTGTTTAAAATGATTTCAAACTACAACCTTTAAAGTGTGTTCTAGGTTTTCCAAGCTTGTTCGAGAATCTTCTACGAGAGAAAATTTTATTCACAGTGTTATACGCTACTTAAGACAAAACAGGTTTGATGGTTTGGAGTTGGACTGGGAGTATCCAGGGTCCAGAGATGGTAGTAATAACGGTGACCGCAAGGGTTATGCCCTCTTGATTAAGGTCAGTAGTAACAACCATATAAGGTAAACATGAGGATTAAGCATAATCGTAGCGAAAGTTAAACGTGTTTGTAATTCTTTGTCTTAAGAAAGCAGTTGTAAAAAAAGACAAATAATTAGGCATATGAAACCAAGATTGGAGAGGAAATATTTACTGGCACTTTTAGTGGATTTTTTTGACACTTCAGTTAAACGTTTTATTAGTCATTTATTAGAAATTCCATATTCATGTCGGCATTTCGTCTTAAATTGTGGAGGTTTAATTGTTTATATATTGATAAAATATAATGTTGATAAAAGAACAGTGCAAGAGTTAGCAGCGGGGATGGGGGGGTTCAACCTGCTGCCTGCCCTCTGGTCTATCACATCTACACTATAATTATTTATCACAGTTAACCCTCAGACAGCTTCACTCGACATTTAACAAACAAATAACAACGACGTTAGCTACTTAAAGTTTATTCCTTTATTTTTCTAGTTATCCTTCCTATAAAGCGCATCACCCGCTGGTACAGCGGTAAGCCTACGGATTTACAACGCTAAAATCAGGAGTTCGATTCCCTTCGGTAGACTCAGCAGATAACCCTGTGTGGGTTTGCTATAAGAAAACACACACACCTATAAAACACACAATCAATTTTTTCTGTGTCCATGGTTATCAATTTATAAATCATTTTCTTGGTTTCTTCTGGTACCCTGAACACGTTTTCTAAACTGTCCTTCCAGTTTTAAGTTCACTGATGTAACACAGTCACAGGACTAAAAAACGAAACAAGCCAAATTTATTTATTAAAAGCTGAGAAAATGTATTATAAACGGCTACTCTACTATTAGACATGACAGGAAGGATAATAGAGATCCAAACAGAGGTCTTTTATTATTGTATAAGACTGAACTTATTATCCCTTCCAGTAATGAATCTATAATTATTAATGTAAAAACGCAAAATCATACAGACGTTACTGTGGCGGGCATCTACTGCTCGCCTAGTACAGTGTTAGATGTAAATCTATTGAATATGTTGTATAATAGTAACTGTAATCTTATTATTATCGGCGACCTAAACAGTAAACATACAGCATTCAACTGTCGAAGTATAAACGCAAACGGCAATATGCTTTTTCAATTTTTGGATGAATCTAACATGATTTTATTAAACGATGCAACACCGACACATATCTCGTACGCACACGGAACCAGTGAAATACTGGACCTATGCCTGTGTTTGTCAAATATGAGTCGCAAATTCGTAAATTTTCATGTTGGTCACGATATAGATAGTGACCACCTCCCAGTTTGGTGTATCTTCAATCTCACCCCCCACTTAATTAAAATCATAGTGAGAGACCAACTGAACTACAAAAAAGCTAATTGGCCAGTTTTCCAAACTATATTAAATGAAACCTTACCTCCAGAAGTACTACATATTGCCGCGGACGCATCAGATATAGATGCATACTGTCATATCATCTCTGAGTGTCTAAAACATGCAGCCAACAGTTCGATACCGAAACAAAAACACTTCACAACAACTCATTCATGGCAACCACATAAAGATATAATACACTTAATTAAAAACAGACGTATACTCCGCAGACAGTACATTCAAAATCGCAACCCCACACTTAAAACTCAGATAAACACAATAAGGAATAAAATACGAAACTTAATCAGACAACAGAAACAAGAAAACTGGGACACCTTCTGTTCCGATCTAAATCACAAAACTGATCCTAAACAATTCTGGACACATTTGAAAAGATTTACAAACACAGGAACAACAAACACAGTATATCCACCACTGGAACTGGATGGAGAAACAGCATACACTAACACAGAAAAAGCCGAGATATTTAAAAAACACCTAGAAAACACGTTCAAAACCCATCATGAACCAGACATGAACAGATACTTTTATAATACAGTCACAAACTATATTGATCAAAACAGAAGCATTTTTACACCTAAATTTCCAGTCAACACTATTACACACCAAGAAAAAACAAAAGACTGGAGCACTCATCAACTGGTAAAACATATCACTGTAACAGAAGTCGTAACTGCTATTAACAACACAAAAAAACAAAGCCCCTGGAGAAGATGGTATTCAAGCTATCCTCCTAAAACAAGGCACTCAGAGATTATATGAACACCTAACAGCGTTATTTAATCTCTCACTATCAGCTGGATATATCCTCGTTTCTTGGAAGGAAGCAATAATATTAATGTTCCAGAAAGAAGGAAAGCCAGCGAATAAACCAAACAACTACCGCCCGATTAGCTTAACCAGTTGTATTGGCAAAGTATTAGAGAGGATAATTAGTAATCGTCTGTCAGTTTACTTAGAAGAAAATTCAAAATTACCAGAAATTCAAAACGTATTTTGAAAAAACCGCCAAACTACAGACCACTTGATTCGACTTACAGAATCAATTACCGACAGCTTCAACAAAAAAAGAATGCACTGTTGCTTGCTTTCTCGACATTGAGAAAGCATTTGACACAGTGTGGCATAACGGCTTACGACATAGATTGCTTGAAATGGCATTACCCCAGGAAACTATTCGCTGGCTGTCCAACTTCCTGGAAAACAGAATGTGTAAAGTAAATGTAAATGGGGGCCACTCAGGGTCCTTTTCACCCGAAGCAGGAGTCCGCAGGAGGGGTTGTTAGCCCTATATTATTTATCATGTACGTGAGTAATATGCCTCTGTCGAACCTAAATTTAGGTTATGCATCACAGTTCGCTGACGATGTAGCAGTCTGGAAAAGTGCCCCCACTCCGTCAATAGCAGCAACGAACCTACAACCAGTCCTAAATAACATCGAAGAACACTGCCAGAAATACAGAATCAAAATTAATATTCCAAAAACCCAAGTCATAGTATTCAGCAGACTGAATAAGCTGAAAAAAGATCCACCAAAACTCTATATGAATGGATCACTTTTACTGACTGCTACTTCTGCTAAATTTCTAGGTCTAACCTATGACTCAAAATTAACGTGGCTACCACATATTAAAAATGTACTGATACGAATCTGGAAAGAGCAAACTATGCAAGAAGTCTTTCAGGTAAAATCCAAGGAACATCACCAGACAACATACTTAAAATCTACAAAACGTACATTAGACCAACAATAGAATATGCATCACCTGCCTGGGTTAACATAGCACCCACACATGTACAGAAACTTCAACGTATACAAAATTCTGTACTAACTTCAGCATATGAAGTACCACGTAGCACCTCAACCACATTCATGCACAAGTATGCAAACATAGATACAATAGCTGAAAGACTCTTGCATAATTCTCTAAAATATTTAAATAAGAATTGGCATAAAAAATGACTTAATGTGTGATCTCGACATATATCACGTACATGAAGTAAATGGTCCTAAATACCTCTCCCCTTTTAACATATATTTAAGAAATGTAACACAAGCTGGCCACTATGCACTAGACACTTAGTCCTTGTTTCTTTCTATTTTTATAAATTTTTTATTATTATTATTATTTTAATTATTCAAGTATTGAATAATAATAATTATTACTTTCTATGTGTGTGAGTTACTACAAGTAGTAGTAGCATTCTCTCAATCGAGAAAAAGGAGAAAAATACAAAAAAAAAATATATATATATATGAAAATACAAAAAAAAATTTATATATGGAAAAAAAATGAAGAAAAAAAAACAAAAAAAACTTCTTGTTCGTCCATGCATGGACTGAGCCCTGAAATGGACCTGAGTATGATGTTATACTTTTACTCTGGGCCAAAGCTTTAAAAAAAAAAAAAAACCCTAAAGACAGACGCTATTATCGTACGGGAGGGAGGAAGAGGTCAAATGTACCTGACCCTCCTGGGTATTTAACAACATCAATACCCAAATACCCACACAGTCAAACTTACATGGGTGATCGTTTTTTACAGGAGCTGCGAGAGGCGTTTGATCAGGAAGGAGATTCACGCAGGAAGGAGAGGTTGATACTTTCAGTGGCAGTGCCTGCCGGGAAGGACTACATTGATAACGGCTACGATGTTCCAGAAATTTCTAAGTAGGCATTAGAGTATTGTTTGTATTACTATTATTATTCTAAATTTATTACAAAATAAGACTTTTATTTATAAAGGTTGTATTTCATCAATTGTTCTGAATGTTATAGAAAGTGGGTTGGAATAGTGTTCAAAGTACATATTGTGAGAATGTTTACAGACATTATTATTTTGCGAGAAAACAATATGTTTACAAACATAATTGTTTTGTGAGAAAAAAAAATCTGCCATGCAAATGCTGTCTGTGATTTGTCCCCAGGAAAATGTTTTTAATGGTAGTTAGTTACCTTCCAGGCCCCACATGGCCAGGTGGTTAAGACACTCCACTCGTAATCTGAGGGTCGCGGATTCGAATCCCCATCACACTAAACATGCTCGCCCTTTCAGCCGTGGGGGGCGTTATAATGTAACGGTCAATCCCACTATTCGTTGGTAAAAGAGTAGCCCAAGAGTTGGCGGTGGGTGGTAATGACTACCTGCCTTCCCTCTAGTCTTACATTGCTAAATTAGGGACGGCTAGCGCAGATAGCCCTCGTGTAGCTTTGCGCGAAATTCAAAACAAACCAAACCTTAGTTGCCTTTCGGCGTTAGGCCTACATCAGACACATCTGAATGGCATAGTTGGTATAAACAACTGTGGTAACTCGCATCACCAGTCGTTAATTATTTGTAATGTACACTGTATTCCTTCATCTATTATTTTATAACCTTGTAACGTTATGGCTTACCATTTTGTTTTACGATATTAAATCAGATGTGACACAAAATAAGGGCAACTTATGAGTTAGTTTTTTATGTTTTCACATTTATTGTTATTTAGCTAATCGTCCATATTTCCTTATGCTGTTATATAATATTTCTGTGGGATAAAATTTTTTAACTAAATGCTCAACTGGATAGATATTTTAACACCTTAAACAGAATTACACATAATGCTATCACTAATTAATTATAAGACATTAGTATTACTTTTATTATATCTTATCACTATGTTCGTCATATCCAAATATGATAGGCCTAATATACTTACGCGTATAAAAAGTCGAATTAATTATAATCATGCTTTGCTAACTTGTAAAAGGTGTTTACACCATAATAAAGTAGCTATATAGTCATATAGGTTCAATACTAACTTTCTGAATTTCGTTACGATATATTAATATTATTATGCGCGGTATGGCCAGTTGGTAAGAGCACTTGACTCGCAATCTGAAGGTCGTGGGTTCGAATCCCTGCTCCATCAAATATGCTCTCTTTTTTCAGCAGTGGGGGCGTTATATTGTGACGGTCAATACCACTATTCGCTGATAAAATGCTAGCCCTAGAGTTCGCGTTGGTCGGTGATAACTATTTGCCTTTCCTCTAGTCTTTCATTGCTAATGTAGAGACGGCTAGTGTAGATAGCTCTAGTGTCGTTTTTAAATATAAAAGACAGGGTTTATGAAAACATTAATCCAGTGAACACGTACGTTAAATATTGCATTTCGAGGATAAAGACAGAAACGCAGGATATGAAAAACGAAGGCCCAGCAATATGCTAGAGATTTAGTAAATTTGTTATATATTCTGACTTCTGGCATTGTAAAGAATTGGTACAAAAAGTTTGGGTATATACATATATATATGGCCTCCCATAAAATCTGTATTTCCTAAAAATATCCTGTGTATCGCCGCAATATGAACTTGTAATACTATAAATTGTCTTTAATTTATAAATACTAGTACTTCAAACGTTTCATATACCTACACTTTCCGTCTATTTCAAAAAACAAAGTACAGACAACGTAAGACACGACAGAACAACAGTACGAACCATATTAAATATTATTTTCTGTGTGAGTGGATGAGGAACCTATCAAACTATAGACTCTACGAGTATCACGTGATAATCTGTTACAGATTCAAGGACATCTTGCAGGGCCACTTTTGGTCATTTTTTTATTACCTTTCCCACAAATATTGTTATGCATTCTTTCAACCAGCAGGTTTTTGTAGCTGTCTCACCAGTTAAAAATAAGATAATACGTATTTTGTGACAGCCCTGTAAATTCTTTGTGCAGAATCCCATTTATTATAATAACACTCAAGTTTCTGTCTGTTCAGACTGTCCTCAAAATGTACACGCGCACTTCATTTCAACGGATTTAAATATACTTCAGTAAATATTTTTACAGCATATTTAAAGCTTACAACTTTTTTTTAATAAGGTATAACGTTAGGTCGTAGAATATCAGTACAAGTTTATATAAGTACAGTAAAGTTTGGCCCCAATTTATTAAGACCGATCTTAATAAAGGCTTAATTAACGTTAGGCCTAAGACAAGTACGTGGATTTATAAGATTTCGCTGTTTGTGTTTAGAATTCGTTTGTATTTCTCTAGAAATCCCGTATTTAAAGTACAACTGTTGCAATAATGATAACAATTTAACTGTAACTGTTTTGTGGATCTCTGCTAGCCAGGTACGATCTTCCACTTTTCAACATCTAGGACTAATACGCTGATCATGGCGTAGGTCTTGACGTGTCAAGAAGAGATAAAATACAAATAATATTGTTAAATTCAGTATAGATTCCTGCTTCTTAGAAGTAAGCAAACGTACTTATGTTACTGGAGGAAGGGAAACCAACGGATAACTTGGAAAACTACAGACCAGTCAGTTTAACTAGTTGTTCAGGCAAAATTTTAGAGCAAGCAATTAGCAACAGGATCTCAACTTTCCTAGATATCACATCAAAATTACATCAAGTTCTAAATCGTTTCTGAAAATTTCGGCAAACAACTGATCATTTAGTTAGGCTTACTGAAACCACAATAAATAGCTTTAACTACAAGAAATGCATGGTTGTTTGCTTTCTCGATAACGAAAAAACGTTTGACATTGTATGGCATAACTGTTTAAGATTCAAATGAAAAGAAATGGAATTACCAAAAGGAGTTATTCGCTGGTTATCTAACTTTCTTCACAAAGAAAATGTAGAGTAAATGTTAAGGGCACCTATTAGAATGTAAGGGTAGTTAGATTATCATATATTATGTACGTTAGCGACAGGCCATTAAATGATGGTAATTGTAGTTCAACTTCAGTTTCCTTATGATGTGTCCATCAGGAAAAGTTAAAACACACTTTCAACAACATCAAACAATTTAAAACCAGTTTTAAATCAAATAGTTGAATACTGTCAGGAATATAGAATTGAAATTAATATATCAAAAATAAAATTAATATTATTCGTAAAATTACTTAAATTACGTAAAAATATTCTTAAATCATACGTGACCGGAGCTCTTCTCGATACCAGTTCACCAGAAAACATTTAGGCCTAACTTATGATTCAAAAGTAACTTGGGAAAAAATCATAGTCAAAATTATGGAAAGTTTGTTTGTTTGTTTTGATTTTCGCACAAAGCTACTCGAGGGCTATCTGTGCTAGCCGTCCCTAATTTAGTAGTGTAAGACTAGAGGGAAAGCGGCTAGTCATCACCACCCACCGCCAACTCTTGGGCTACTCTTTTATCAACGAATAGTTGGATTGACCGTCACATTATAACGCCCCCACGACTGGGAGGACGAGCGTGTTTGGCGCGACCGGGATGCGAACCCGTGACCCTCATATTTCGAGTCGCACGCCTTAACACGCTTGGCCATGCCGGGCGTTATGAAAAGAAAAGTGTGTCAACAAGCAATTATCTCAAACGATTAACAGGAAAAACACAGGAACATTCACAGAAACGTTATTAAAATTAATAAAGAGTATATCAGACCAGTAATAGAATATGTATCCCAACATGATTAAATGTTGCAAAATCAAATTTTAAGAAAGTGCAAATAATACAAAATTCAGTTGTCACTACATGTATTCTCAAGACGGCTGGTATAGGTATTAGAATTTTAATTAAAATAAAGTACAGAACAACGTTTCGATTTTCTCAGGTCATCTTCAGGTTAACGAAGAGAGTTTGTAACTGACCGTTGGCAGGCACATTTTAATACCGATACCAGCTGTCTTAAGAATACATTTTTACTTCAAGTGGGTTTCTTGTCATCACGAATTCTCACCACATCTTTCAGAGTACCAGTTTAGTAAAAATGTATACAAAAATAACATGTTAACAGAGATAGATCGTAGAAATTTTATGGTGAGAGGCACTTAGCCCTATCAACATCATGCGTGATACAGCGATTTATCTCTGTTAACATGTTATTTTTGTATACATTTTTACTAAACTGGTACTCTGAAAGCTGTGGTGAGAATTCGTGATGACAAGAAACCCACTTGAAGTAAAAATGTATTCTTAAGACAGCTGGTATCGGTATTAAAATGTGCCTGCCAACGGTCAGTTACAAACTCTCTTCGTTAACCTGAAGATGACCTAAGAAAATCGAAACGTTGTTCTGTACTTTATTTTAATTAAAATTCTAATACCTATACCAGCCGTCTTGAGAATACATGTGGTGATAACTGAATTTTGTATTATTTGCACTTTTTTAAAATTTGATTTTGCAACATTTAACCATGTTGGGATACATATTCTATTACATATTATTTCATATTAGAAATAAGACCACCTGCACTAGACATTAAAATTATTTTACCAAGAGTTAGATATTATTGTTGTATTTAAAATGGTATTTTCTGTATAAATACACTCTGGTCAATATCTTATAAACAAGTGTAATTTGATTTCGGAATTGTTTGTGAGCTTATACAACCCAATGAAACGAGCTACTCGTATATGAAATGTTTTCAAGTGTTTATAACCAAATAAAGCGAATATTTTAAAATTACATTAATGCTACTAGTATTATATTCGAAGGTATGGCCCTAACAAAGGCAAAGAAATTAAATCAGTGTTTTGTGTTAGAATACTATCGGCAGCATTTGACAGTTCTAAAACCATTAATTAAGGAGAGAGGAAGAAGTGGACCATCCCAGGTTCTCAACGACCTAAAATCTGGTGCCGAATGTGAGACATCTATTGGAGTCATATAATAACAGAAATAGTAGTGTAATAATTTATAACAATGTATTTTTACTATAAAAATGATCTGTTATGTATACGTGTGTGTGTGTGTGTGTGTGTGTGTGTGTGTGTGTGTGTGTGTGTTAGCATCCATCATCCATAAGTGGTTGTATCATAGTTGGAAACTGTATGGCAGTGTACCTGGGCTATTTTAATATTCTTGCCCGAGAAAATGATTTAAACAAAACGTGAAACAGTATGCACTTTCACTTTGTTATAGACATTCGGTTTTGAATTCAAAGACACGAGTACTTATTTAAGTGTGTTAGTTACTGCCTTCCATAAAGCTGGATATGTAATTTGCACCCCATTAATATTATTGAGGAAGTTAAAAACAAAAGTTAACTTTATCTAACATTGTTCCTTATAAATTGTTTATTACGTTAATGAGTAACTCAATTAGTGTATACAATTAACCAAAGGTTTTGTGCGAGGTCATGTCTAGATTTATTTTTACGGTACATGCAAAGCCAAGTCACACGACCTGAAAGGACAATACTGTACCTTTATATGCCACTGTGATACTTACGTATCACGCCCTTCTATTAAATTACTTGTAAACAAATTTGTATCCATACAACTTTACAGGCTGTAGTTTGTTGGTTTATGTATTTATAAGTCCTAGAAACAGAAAGCCTTGAGTTCCACTAATCTTTCCTTGGGGAACTGTCACGCACATTTTTAAATTGGGTCCAAGACTTACAAACGTCCACATACTACTGAATTATTTGATTAGATGCTCTTTATGTGTTTCTGGTATGTTGTATAGATGTGGAAACAAGAAAGTAGAAAGTATTAGAAAACTGTAAAAAGAAGGAAGTATTAACGAAGTTGGTTTCTGTTCTTTGTGTGTGTGAAGGGGACAACAGGACTTGGCTTAAACTTAGGTGAAGTGACGTCTGAAGTTTTAGTGAAGTTTAGAAGTGAAGTCTAGTAATAAATAAAATTAGAATCTTGTCTGGTAAAACTTGGCTCGTGTTTTGCTATAGCAAAACATATAGTTCCAAAATCTATATCATAGCGTAACCGACCACAAGTATAAAAAGTGCTCACATACATGTGCTAATTAACAGTTTTGTGTATTTTCATAAGTACTTTGTTTTGGTCGAATGAAATGTTTTTGCAACTCAGTATTTCACATCTGTTGGCCCGGCATGGCCATGTGGGTTAAGGCGTGCGACTCGTGATCTGAGGGTCCGCGGGTTCGCATCCCCGTCGTACCAAACATGCTCGCCTTTTCAGCCGTGGGGGCGTTATATGTGACGGTCAATCCCACTATTCGTTGGTAAAAGAGTAGCCCAAGAGTTGGGAGCGGTCTTACACTGCTAAATTAGGAACGGCTAGCGCAGATAGCCCTCGAGTAGCTCTGCGGGAAATTCAGAAAACAAAGAAACACATCTGTTGAAATTGTTGGTTTTAAACGTACCGATATAAACCAAACAATCTGATAGACTGAGCACACAGTGAAATTGTAGAATAGAAAGAAGCCACCTACGAAGCAATTCTTAAACGTTTAGTTAAAATACTGGTTTTATATTACCAAACTATTTATTATATGCACTGAGACGCGGCTTTGGAACACTTTAGTGAGCATAAAGAACATTTTGTTCTCATAAACCACGAGAGATAATAAAAGGAACATATAGAACATGAGAGTTACCCTAACTTGAAACATGTTGCTATCACAATATAATATTTCTGTTTAACCTTCCGAACATAATCAAATAAACATAAAAGTGATATTGTCTGTCTTCTCATGGCTTTAAGCTCACTGATACTTCCAGCTTTTAAAAATTATGTCCAAATCCATGGACTTAATCCAATACTATATTTACTTAAGGTTATGATGAATATGAAAGATCTTTCTCTCTTTTATAAAGATAATTGTTTTGAAGAGTTTTCTTTACTTCTATTCAATAACCTATCTGAACAAATTTTACGATATGACATATTTCTGTGACAGGTGCGTGGACTTCATGAATGTGTTATCCTACGATTACCATACAGCTTACGAAGCAATAGTCGACCATCACGCTCCTTTATATAAACCTCCCAATGTTGGTCGGTGGGATGAACGAAACAGACTGAACGTGGTAAGTACAAATTACTCGTGTAGTCGGCCATCAAGTTCCAATATATAAACCTCCCAGTGTTGGTCGGTGGGATGAACGAAACACGTTAATCCTGGTAAGTACAAATTATTGGGGTAGTGTTACTGTTATAATTGAACTGCTGCTGGTACTCACCAGAAGTCAGCAGCAGTTCTTTAGGATGTTCTAACTAGAAGTTTTTATCGTGTTCTGTTATTTTTTTCTGGCAGTTCGATTAAAAAAGTGCAAGTAGTAGTACAAATAACATATATTCAGGTCATACTAAACGTAGTACTTATACTTTCAGAAGAGGTTTATTACTGAATGTTGGTTACTGGAAAGATCTGGTCCTCATATTAATGAAACAAGTAATTTAACTGAAGGCTGTCAAGGAGGGGTTTCAAGTTTACCATTAGAAACTTGGTGGGTTTGCATATCATTAAAATCTGAGTATACAGTATGGAAATATAATAAATATTTACTATAACTATTTTTATTTAGAGCTCTGACCCTTCAGGTAGTCCTATTAGTAATGGGTCAACCGCGGCCACTCATAACACAAAACACATTGCATAATCATACTTCAGTATAATAACTAATAACCACAAACTTATAATTAGTATACAGCAGCTATAATATTCTTGTAGCGTTGTTCTTTTGGTGTCAGTTTCTATTAAACTATTTGGTGAAAATAAATCAATATCTAGTAAACAAACAATTATAATTGAGCTTACTTCCTAATTTAACGTTTCTACAAGCTTGAACACTTGCATACTGTCGTAAGTTCTCATAAGTCTACGTTACAAATGGTGTTCAAGCCTTTCTAACAATATTAGAATTTAAGTAAAATCAGCTTATATAAAGTAACTCAATAAATGTGGTATAAACGTAAATTCAAATACACCAACTATTTCATTCTATCAGAAAGAAATAACGCTTTTTATTCAAATAACTCAACACTTTCTTAATTATATATTCTCAATCCTTTAAAGTTGGCATAGCCATATGGATAAGGTACTCGATTCACAATCTGAGATTCGCAGGTTCTAATTCACATTCCACTAAGCATCTCGCCTTTGTAGCCGTGGGAGCGTTATAATGTGTTAATCCCCTATTCGTTAGTAAAAAATTAGCCCAAGAGCAGGTATTGGATGAGGATGATTAGCTGCTTTTCCACTAGTCCTACACTCTTAAAGTGAGGACGGCTAGCGCTGATAGCCCTCGTATGGCTTTGTGTGAAATTTAAAACAAACAATTTCACGGAACCTTGTATCGCTATAATTAACGCAGCGTGTATATATGTAGCTGTATGTATATGTTTGAAATAATAAATATAATATGTTGACGATGACCGAAAAAGGTCGAAACGTTGTTCGCCCTCTACATAAAAAAAAATTTCTCAACCCAAACCAGCTGTTTTACTTATATGTACTCTTCAAAAAAGAAACGCAAAAGGCAAAATTTGAGACCAGTTTATTCCGGGAAGTTCTGTATGACATGTGTGAAACTTTGCACATTCACTGCTGAACATCTAAAGTCTGCAAAGGCGAAGTCCACGCTCACTAGTTGAAGTTTAACGTAACTCAACGTCAATAACGAGTATGCCCCCCGTGAGCATCAATAACTGCTTGGCATCTCCTGCCCATGGTAGCGATGAGATGACGAATCACATCCTGTGGAATGGCTGTCCACTCAGCCTGCAAAGCTGCTGCAAGCTGAGGTAGAGTGTGCGGTTGAGGTTGTCGCCGTCGCAGACGTCGTTCCAACTCGCCCCAAAGATGTTCGATGGGGTTTAAATATGGTGATCTGGAGGGCCAGTGAAGAACGTTGATGTTGTGGTGTCTCAAGAAGACAGTGGTGAGTCGGTTGTGTGAGGACGGGCGTTGTCATGTTGAAAAACGTCGTTGACGTTCACCATGATGGATTGCACATGGGGCCTAAGAATCTCGTCGACGGTTGCGTACGGTCTAATCGGAAATCCTACGCAGCCCTGGCATGGTTGAGGCAGTAGACGTCGCAGTGGTGGTCCTATCCCGAAGGTGACGTAACCGGATGTAGCGATCTTGTGCGGGCGTGGTCACACGAGGTCTGCCAGATCGTGGACGGTCACGAGTTGATCCATGTTGTTAGTGTCGATTCCATAGCCTTGTGATGGTACTTGGGTGGACATTCACAGCTCTGGCAACATCTGATCGAGATTCGCCTGCTTTCAAGCGACCAATGGCGTTGTTGCGTTGTGCTTCAGTCAGACTTGGCGTAACTGTATTGCGTGTCGGTGGCTTAACACTGAGCTATGGAAACCGAAAACCCGTCTCTTTTATAGGGATTTTGCACATGTTGCACTTGCAGAACATGCAGATTTTTCAAACACATTTATTGGACACGAATGCGTTTTGGCGAAAATCCGATGTTTTCCTCCGTTTTCAAAGTGCACAACTTTTATTGTCATTTTGGTCTGACAATCAGTGCCTTAACACGTGTAACATCACATACTCTGAGCTTGTAACGTTATTACATATATTTCTCTTTAAAATAACAAAAATATCCCTTTTGCGTTTCTTTTTTTGAAGAGTATATTTTTCTCTACAAGTGGGTTTTCTCGTCATCACTGATTATGTCATCTATTGATTGGCTCCATAAATAAAATCTATTGAAAATATTTCACACTTTAGATATTAAAGTTTGTTTGTAGTTAAGCACAAAGCTACACCATAGGTTACCTCTATCACTGGGAGGCAGGGTATTTAAGATAAAGACAATTAGAAAACTAATTATAGTATGAGCAACAATCATTTCTTTATCACAAAATACAATTTTAAATTAAAGGATTCTCCTCCCAAAAAGAATAAGACTTTTACTAGGATTGTACGTAAGGGTTTGATTATATCTTTACTGACGTAATTTGTAAATATAGTAGTGAACAAAAAAGGAATTGTTAAAAATGCTATTTCTCAATAAAGGGTACCACTTTTAACAGATAAAAACATCACAGTATATATCAACACAATCCGAACACTTTTTTGTGCAGTAATTTCCCCTTAAAGATCCTTTTTTTTTAGACAGTGTTCAGTTTTTCTAAAATTTTTCTCCAATAAAGTATGAATACTATAATTAATAATTACAAGAACAAACAGCCACTTTACGGCTTATATACCAGAAATCTTTTCGAATTTTATAGGATTTCTAGGTCTGTCTTATCAAATCTTTTGATCGTAACGTTATCGTTAAATCCTGCAGTTTCCTTCATGTAACTTTTAAATTACAATATACCTTATATCTTAATTATAACTGTATTACCCCTTACTTCTCTTATTGGCTTGTATGAGCATTAGCACATTACGATGACCGTAACTGGGTAACTGTTTGGTCTTCTTCACAGAGTTTGTATTTGTATAGTAAACGATATGTTCTTTTAGAAGTTACTGACTCACCATAAAATGAAAAATAAACCCCAAATTAGCATAGGCCCTCTGGCAAGAGACGAAACTGTACACTTATTTGTGTCACCAGACCTGACGTCATGCGATGTTTTTATTATAGCTTGTTTCTATGTTTTTAATACAAGTAATAAAAACTACTTTCAGTAAGGTGTTTTCATGATCGTACATGTAAAACAATTACATATGTTTGGTGTTTATATTTTAAACCAACGTCAATGTAGATGCTGAACTTGTGACATATAGATTATTGATAATGCTTCCTTCTTATTTTTTCAGCAACAAACCGTGTAATAAAATTTGAAAGTTTGTACTTTGTAACAATAGTTATGTATTTTGTATTTTTTTGAAAACTGTATCTCTCGATTGTTTCATTCAGAATTGGACTATAAATTACTACCTGGAACTAGGAGCTCCTAAGCACAAATTAATAGTAGGAATTCCTACTTATGGACGATCTTTTTACGCTACTGGACCCTGATGACAACGAGATCAATGCTCCTGCAGATGGACCTGGTGAAGAAGGTCCATCTACCAGGGAAAAGGGATATTTGGCTTATCATGAGGTATTTTAGTGCTATATCCTTGTACTTACTATTGAAAGCCAACCCAGCCATCCATTTATTTATGGCAGTTATCTCAGTTTTCCTTTACCATTAGGTTTCTGTCATCCGATAAAACTTTTGCACTGGCTGGATTTTTTTACATAGTGACCCTACCACCTGGTTTCATTTATGTGATACTTTGTGCTATAAATAAAACTATTGGGATTGTTTGCAGTACTCTATACATTTTGAGACTATAAATATCAAAACCATGTTCAAACTAATTTTGTAAATAGATAGTCCGTTCGTGAACCTAACTTATGAAAGTTTTAAAATTGATGGCCTCTGTTTAGTTACAGCTTTATTTTTAATCATATATATTAGTTATGTCAAAGCTAAAAAATCTGCAGTTTAGATAATTTTTAGTTGCTTCTATACTAGCAGACCGTGGAATATTACAAAGATTTTGTTATATTTTACTGTATTGCAAGGTGGTTCTAATGAGTAATTAGTTCTTTCTTCTCACATCAATCACTACACGTCTTATCGTTGTTACTAGCTTCAGAAAGATGTTTTTCTTTAGATCTGTCAGAATATTCTTGAAAAGGACTGGCAAGTAAGACGCCCCTACTCAGATATTTTTGGACCCTTCTGTTTCAAAGGCGACCAGTGGGTTGGATTTGATGACGAAGTGATAATAACCAAGAAAGTATGTATTCTTATTTAACTTACTGCTTTTCAAACATGCTTTATACCTTGAATTTTACTTACTTGAAAATTATTAGATATTGAACTGGTTTGTATTTGTTTATTTATAAATAGGCAAACTACATCAGAGAACAAGGTTTAGGGGGCGCTATGGTATGGGCATTAACTGATGATGATTTTCGAGGTTTGTGTGGGAAAGAAAAAAGCCCTTTAGTAACAGCATTGCGTAATGCTTTGCTCACTGAAAATGAAGAACTTCCAATTAAATCTGTCGTCCAGACAGTACTAGATGAAATCAAGCAGCAACTTTCACTGGACAGTAGATCATATCACAAAAATGGCAGGCGTCTTTCTTCTTACAACAGTCTGGGAGGATCTGTCAGAACCACCATCGAAGATCCCGAGTACCTTCTTCAAACTCCAAAGCCTCCAACGACCCCTGATCCAGGTGGTGATTTCATATGCACAGATGAGGGTTTCTTTAGGAACCCTAGAAACTGCAAGAAGTACTACTGGTGTCTGGACAGTGGACCTGCTGAACTAGGTATTGTTCCTCATACCTTCACTTGTCCTGCTGGCTTGTACTTTAATCCACTCAGAGATTCTTGTGATTATCGTCAGAATGTGCACTGTGAAGAAAAGTCAGGTCCCAAACCAACAACCTCCAGACCTTCTCGACCAACCAGACGACCATTCCGCTTCAAACGTCCACGCCTTAATTTCCGTAAAACCACGACAAGTTCTTCTCCTACTACAACAGAAGTCCCACAAACTCAGGCCCCGACCACTCATAACTTAGCTGAATTGGTCCGGCTGCTTCAGTCACTGTTGAAAACAGAACAGACAACTGAGGAGGTTAGTACTGTTGTTTTGGAGACATTGGCTCCAACATCTGAAACCCTTCCAGACTATACAACTCCCCAGTTCTCCAAAGTTCAGTCTGTAACAAAAATCATAACTAGCACAACATCACCAACATCAACAGAGAGCTCTTCAACATTAAAAGTTCCACGTTACCGACGACCCATACGTCCCTCTCAATATTTACCTGCTACATTATCACCAGGAGACTCCAGCAGTCCATCACCTGGTCAATTGACCAACCAAGTTCCGCGGAGACCACAGTTTGAAGCTGAAACAAATAGTGAAAAGCTCTTTCAGTACGTGGAACCAAACAGACTACAGGCTCCAAGCAAATCTAACAAAACACAAAAAGAAAGTCATCCCTTTCTGACCTATCAGGACCCAGACAGGCCACAGGCTTCACCTGATCCAGAAGAAAGAAGAGAGGTAGACTCATTGTTTAGCTACAAAAACCCAGAAAGACCTAAAGTTCAAACATCCACAGAACCTCCTCCTGAAGTTGAACCTACTGCGAGTCAATTTACACATACTTTACCTGATAATCCATTTTTTCAGTACAACACCCCACGCCGATCAAATCCAACTCCCACTACAACACCGCATGAGAATAAAAAGGCTCAAGTGCGAAACCAAAACCGCAAACGTGGACATCGAAGATTCCGAACTCGATTTCGGGCAAGGACACGCACAAGGTCAAGAGAAAATGAAGATGCTGTTTCTTCCAGGGTCAGCTCGGTGACCTTGCCCAAGGATCAGGAGTTGCAAGACTTTAAACCTGTCCAGCGAGCCATACGTCGTCGATTGCAGCCTTTAAGGACTACAACAACTGCACCTCGAGGACCTGGAGTGACCGTAGCAGAAAGTACGAACGTGCAGTGCATGCGTCAAGGTATCCACCGAAATCCAAAAAACTGTAGTCAATTCATCGTGTGTGCTCCAGTGCTCGAAGAAGATTTACAAAGCTACTTTTACGATTGTCCAGATGGAAAAATTTTCGACGAAACTTTGGGTAGATGTATGAATGGAAACACAGATACCTGTGATATTACTGTTTAACAATCTCGTGAGGCCCAAATTTAACAAACCAGTGGAATTCCCTTTGTCCACAAGTCATGGTCTTTATGAAATCGTTCTATTAGCATGTTATAATTGTTGATATAATAACCCAGTAAAATATGCTGAAGTAAGCCTTTAAATATTTAATATGACACGATTGAATACAATAAAATAACTATTTTTGCCATTGGTTCACTGGAAGGGATTTTTTATACCGAAATGCGCCGATACAGTAACGAAGCTGGTAATACAATGTGTTGTGATAATGTTCAATAAAAGAACCCCCCTTAAAATGTTTCTTTGAAGACCTAGACGTTTCTTTGAACATATCTATAAGCTAATTAAACATAATTACAGTATCATACTATTATACCAACAATTCCAAGCAAATAGTTTTCTTTCTAGAATAAAAGCAACCGATACGCCAGAAATAAGGTATTCCTCTGTATATGAATTGGTGATGATATTAAAACTTTGTCGTTCGAAACTGAAGTTTTACACTCAATTCTTTATTCATATTACAGCTGTTGTTCATAAATCAGGATATTTTGTAGTTAACATATACGAAGCTCTTAAGTGTTTATCAGAATATATAAAAACCAACATACCTTTGACGCTTTCATTATTCCCGTATTGCTATTAAACTCTAGTAACGATATGCGATTCTTATATGACACTTGGAGAATAGAAACTCGTTACAGATCACTGTCATTACAACAGTTTATTGTATAAAATATTAAGCCTAGATTGTTGTGATAAGGTCTAGAGCAGTTACTGTGGGCCGTTCTATAAATACTAGAAATAATCTCTTCAAGATGAATTGAGTTAGAATGTTATTTGAGGCTCTTTGCAAATCAGAATAATTTCACACAAAACTGCTAGAGGGCAATATGCTCTAAACGTGCCTGATATTGAAGACTAAGAGATAATCAACATCAACTCTTTACCAACTAATAATAGAGTTGGCCGTTACTTTATAACGCTCACAAGGCTAATAAGGTGAACGTATTTAGTGATGAGATTCAAACACACGACCCACATTGCGAGTCGAGTGCCCTTAATCACCAGGCCTAGAATGAACTTACACTTTGAGTAGAAGCGAAAGTGTCGACATATGTTGTTCAAATTCATCTTTAGTTTAACAAACACCAAACCCTCTTTAGCCCTTAATACAGTGGTTCTTAACCTGCGGGTCGCAACCCCTGGGGGGTCGTTTGGGGTTTCTCGATGGTCACGGAAGGTTTGAAAATTATTGGGGAAACCACGGAGCAATTTTTAATTTTTGTGGCAAGTTCCTGTAACTGCCCACCAATGAGAAACACGCTGAAGTGCGACAGTTGAACCGCATCGAGATGCTTGTTGCGCAACCACTTGTCTAATTTTGAGTAAACATTTTCATATATTACAACGTTTTAAATGGCCTAAATTTTTTAACTATATAGTATTAATACATCTAACTTAAAATTTAAATATCAAAGTTTCCATCGTATTTTGTATATTTTCTCATTATATATATCAATCCTCACACTGAGTGAATAAGTAGGTTTTATATGATGTTCAGTAATTCCATGGATTTTCCATTTGTTTAGCACATGTAGCATTTCTCAAGGTCTTTTATTTGTAACATTTTCAATAAATTAGAACCTTTATATAGTTTTGTTTTATTCTACCTTTACGCAAAGTTCACCATTACAAAAATTATTATAGAGGTCACGATAATACCCTGGAGAGTCTCAGTGGGTAAGACGATGAAAAAGGTTAAGAGTCATTGCCTTAATAGCTGCTCATACTTGGCTTTAACTGGTTATAACAAAGTAGTCTTGTTGTATCGTTACTACACTCTGTCCAAACTGGACTATAAGTTTGTATTTTTAATAAATAGTACTAAATTTCACTCACTGGTTTTACCAGAGATACATAATTTTGGGCAAACCAGAGCCTTGTGGTTATCATGCCTGGACTCAATCCACAGTTTTAGATCATAAATGCACTATATCTGTTTGGTGTTGTCGACTTGCTATATTCCCTATATCCCAAAGTATGGGTCATGGCCCCAGTGAAGTCACAGACGATTTTAACTGATGTTAGAAGCACCCTAAAATATTTTTAAATAAAACTTACAGAAAATAATTTTAATATTTTATACTTTATTACAGTTCATCGAATAAGAACAAACTAGGTAAAAAATATACAATTATTTATAAAACATCATAGTTTTTATACCTCTGCGAAATGGAATTTTTACTCACAAAATACGATAAAGGAGTGTAATTGACTGAAATATATTTAAACAGAACTCTAAATACAAGATCTACAATCACTTAAATACGCTATGCTTGCTAAAACAAATGCATAACCTACTTTACAAATTATAGCTACATTTCTTATTCCATGTACTACGTTATCACGGCAGCCTTGTCCCAACAATACCATATAGGCTGTTCCAGGTCCATTTTCGTGTTGTTGGTTTCACCTTTTTAATATATACTCATGGAACCCTCAAGGAATGATTTTGGGAGGGGGGGGGAGTGGCATTTGAATTTGATCTCTTTTCGTCTGTATACCTTTCCATCAGCAATACATCGTACAAACCACATTTGGTGACAGATGCATTTGAACAACAGTGTTAGGGGTAGCTATAAAGTTGCTCATCAACAGACTCAAACAACAGATCGAGTTAGCACTGAAACCACATTACAATAAACTTGAACAACTGTGTGTTTAGGATAGCAATAAAGCCACATTTCTATTTGACCCAAAAACCACTGCAATGCAGACAAGCATATCTCCTGTTACCATTTACAAAATAGGACTAGAACATAACAAAAGTGCATAAACTAACATTTCACAATCTTCTACCCATACATAAAAAAAAAATGGTTCTTTTCACAATTAAGGTAGCTGAAGGAAATGAACTCATAGCAATTACATTTTAAAGTTCTCATATGAAACTTTGGTGGGCTTTTGTGGATTAGATATTATGAAACAAGGTCTTCAAACACTGTTTACACACACTAGTAAAGACTATATGATAAGCTTCTACAGAGAGACCTTACTAATCTTCACACCAGCTTATTGGAATGAAGATTGGGGCATAATTTTATCTAGCCCGATATGATGGATGTAGTTTCAAGAGCAGATGAAAGCCTAAAAAATAAATTTTTATAATTTACTGTTAACTTCGCTTTAACTTAAGTCAAAACATTGTTGGATAATTTATAATTATTTTCTTACTTTGTATTTATAGAATGTTTAAATTTTTCCATATCCAAATATTCTGAACATTGTATCTATTGTGTGTGTAGATTTCTTTAACTCTTGTTTTGGTACAAATGCAACAGATCATTACGTTTAATGAAACTTCGCCCATTTTACATTTTTTATTTTCAAGTGGAAATCTGGACAAATTACTCGTGTCAGATCCTCTGCATGATTTAGAGAGATATTTTATTTTCTGGACTAAATCAAAAAACTAACTTTCATTAGAGAATCACTATTTTGCTAATTTTCAAAGCTAAGCTTGTTACAAACAGCTTCTTCAAGAGTGAACAACTTTGAAAGAGTGTCATTAAGAGCCCAGAATGTATCACTGAATCACACAATAATGAGATACAAAATGGTTTTCAGCACTGTAGATAATCTTAAACATTTAACACACAAACCCTCATGGCAACATGTTCTAAACTTACAATTTATTATATCAAGTTTAAGTGAATTAATATACCAAATTTGGAATGCTTCTGTGGATTTATACTTTAGGAAAAAGCATTCCAAATTTGGTATATTAATTCACTTAAACTTGATATAATAAATTGCAAGTTTAGAACATGTTGACATGAGGGTTTGTGTGTAAGATATACCAAATTTGGAATGCTTCTGTGGATTTATACTTAAGGAAGAAGGCCTTAGCTTGTGGCAACTTTCCGTTTTCTACAAGAGAGGTTTGGTTTCACTGGACAAACAGGAAAACAACTCAGGAAAAGATTAAAAGAACACAACAGCAAAACAAGACATAAAAAAAAAAATTTGGCCATTATAAGACATCACGCCAACTGAGATTAAACTAGAACCAACACAGACAAATTTTGGAAGAAGAATTAGAGAATGTTTCTACATTAACATAAAACCTTCACTAAATAGAGATGCAGAATTAGAAGAAAGCTACCACTGGCTACAATCACATGCATTCTTTCCACCACTCACAATGACAGATAAACAATCTAGTTCCCACACATTCTCAAGGACACTATAAAAAACCTGCAACAGTTTATACATACTTATTGAGTAGCCCTAATTATCTTCCAAGGTTTCTACTAAGCCCTTGGCCATCTTAGACTGAAACACTTACCAAGAACCCAATGATGATGACATAATGATCTGAAGATAAAAGACAGAAAATTTTGGAAATGCTTCTACAATAAGTAGTTGCTATCCAGTTCATTGTACACAATGCATTAATTATATAACCATACACATAACACACTAGTTGTACCAGTACTTACACGTATAACTAACACTCTGGTTGTACCGGTACTTACACGTGTAACTAACACTCTGGTTGTACCAGTACTTACACGTGTAACTAACACTCTGGTTGTACCGGTACTTACACGTGTAACTAACACTCTGGTTGTACCGGTACTTACACGTAACTAACACTCTGGTTGTACCGGTACTTACACACATAACTAACATGCTGATTGTACTGATACTTACATGCATAACTAACACACTAGTTGTACTAGTACTTACACATAACTAACATGCTAGTTGTATTAGTAGTTACACTTGTAAGTAACACCTTAGCTGTATTAGTAGTTACACATGTTCTCAACACATAATTTTAAATAATTTTAGAGAAAACACTTGTTATTTTGTTTAGATATTAAGATATTAGACAATGCTAGATTTTAAAAATATATTTAAAAAATCAGAATCACTATTGTTTTAAAATGATCTAGGTTAAAAATTAAAAGGTGAAATCTTTGTCAAGTAAACCACTCCCTCTCAGTCATTTAGACATTTCTTTTAAAATATTTCTATTTTAACCATATTCTGTACTGACCCACAAACACTTGTTTTTGTTCTATATCTTGAGAATAATTAAATATATCTCATTATTTGCTTTTAAACTAACTTATCCAATGGAAAAATATTACTAATTAGACTTTTCATGTAGCACATACTTTAATAAAGACATTTCATATTTACATACAAAACAATCCCTTCGAGTAAACTCTCTTTTGTTGTAAAGACATTTTTCTTTCTTGGTTTTGTTATAAAAGAACATGCTGAGAGAAACACTAGTTACAATGTTTGATGATATTCTATAAATTATAGCTAGTTTTTATACAACTTTGTATTTAGTACACATTTCAGGTCCATATCACCAATATCTTTGTCAGTGTTATTGTGGTTTGGAAAACCATCTAATAGTGTATATTGTTTCTGTTGTTGTGGCAACAGCTACAGGGACTAAGGAATCAACAGAAAGATTTATTGCAATTATAGATGCTTCACTCAGGCTTACAGAACAGTCTGGCTTACTTAAGTTTAACTGCAAAATATCCTTTGACTGCCTGACCTTGTAAAAATGAACACTTCCTTTCTCTGTTCCTAGCGCTAATAAACGCCCATTTAGAGCCACACAAACAACATAACTATGTAGGGCTTCTGTGGTTCTGTACACACTATAAGTCTGTCCGTCTAAAGAAATGCACATCAGGTGGTCAGCTGGATGAAAGAAAAAAATATATCAAGTTACAATAACCATGCATCTTTCAGAATGCACTTAACAGAGAAAATAATTATGTGAGCAGAAATTTGAAGCGTAATGAATATATATCTAAACTATTATGTGAGATACATTGTTCAATGATATCAAGTTCCACACTTCACATTACTTTAATAGACTTTTATGTACAAAAAGTACATTTTCATTTCTTTTCAAATAGCCTTGAATAACTATTCTTAACTGCAAATTACTGGCTCAACAATTACTCTTCAAGCTGTTCCTTCTTCACTAGCACTCTTGGATTCAACTCACTTTTTAGAGAACCTCATCAATTAACCATACTTTATCTATAAAAAAACCTATTATACAGTAGTTTTTTTGCTTATGTATTGGTGACAAGTTAATCAAGAGACAATTCAAGTTTAATCACATGGTCTCTTCTTCATCAGGAGTAAATAATACGTCTATAATTAACATCACACTTGTCTGGTACTTCTATATTTATTATTCCCATTCAGTGAGAGATATGTCCAGTTAATGCTATCAGCATTCTTTTAATAAAGATTATATTTTGTTATACACGATTATATCATCTCCTAGTTTCAGAAGGGTTAAGTATGTTAATTTTCAACTGCAATGCAGATAACCCTGAGTTATTTCAGTAAAGTATCGAATATGCTTTGAAACAATCTTCTCCTTCTCCCTCTCTTACAATTTCCAGTTTGCCTCTGATGAAAAAAAAAACCTTTCATAAACTCTAGGGTTTTTTTACTTTATTGGTTTTGTTTGACTTATTTTGGATTTTGCGCAAAGCTACTCGAGGGCTATCTGCACTAGCCTTCCCTAATTTAGCTGTGTAAGACTACAGGGAAGGCAGCTAGAAATCACCACCCACTGCCAAATCTTGGACTACTCTTTTACCAATGAATAGTGGGATTGACCTTCACATTATAATGCTTCCATGGCTGAAAGGTCAAGCACATTTGACGTAATGGGGATTCAAACCTGCCACTCTCAGATTACGAGTCAAGTGTTTTAACCACCTGGCCATGCTGGGCCCGTTTTTACTTTATAAAACTGACATTTTGAAGCCATGTTTTTCCTAAGATCACAAATGGATTTCCACATCACTGTTTCATACATACAGTGTATACATAGTTCATTACATTTAAGTTAAACAAATGCATTGATCAACTAAATAACACTATATATTTAGTAATCTCTTACCTGTAAAAAGAAATATTATTCCTTCTCTCAACACGTAAGCGTGAACAATAACCAAACCATGATACTCCCTTTCTTGAATGCAATATTTATCAAGTAGGAAAAAATTGGGACTATTAGTAGAAGTCAGTAACCAATCTTCTTCTTCTAAAGAAAACAACCGACGAGATCCATCTGGGCAAAAGCATATAATCTGAAGTCACATGGAGAAAACATCAGTTAAAATATTCTTAGGTTGTCTATAAAAAAATATTTACTTGGATTAAATTAATTTTGCATATTTGTTTCAATTAAAAATAGTGACAAGCCTAATGCCAATCACTTAATCAGGAAAACAATTGTAGTGAAAGCCAATATAAAAGTGTATGTAGCTGTTTTCAAGTCAGATTTCAAGCTTTTGGACGTTTTACTATTAACTACTGTAAAGAAACAATTTAACATTTTATTTTCCATGTGAGAGAGATGCACATGTATGTGATACAAATGGATTCAGTTCTACTAAATGAATGCATTCCCACAGCAGCAAGTCACAATTGGATTAAACAAAGTGTAATTAACTCTTTATATTCACATTAGTTTCCTGAAATTTCAAATATCATTTGACCTGATAAAATAAGAGAGAATAAACACCAAACAAACATAACCACACGATTCAACATCTAACTAAGACAGAATAAACACCTAACAAACATAAATACAGATGATTCAACATTTAACCAAAACCAAATAAATGCCAAACAAACATAACCACATGATTCAACATCTAAGACAGAATAAACACCAAAAAAACACAACTACAGATGATTCAGTATTCAACCAAGACAGAATAATCACCTAACATAACTACTGATGATTCAACATCTAACCAAGACAGAAAGAATAAACATAACCACATGATTCAACATCTAACAAAGACAGAATAAACACCAAACAATACAACACATTACTAAACATTTAATCACGACAGAATAAACACCAAACATAACTACACATTACTGAACATCTAACCAAGACAGAATAAACACCAAACATAACTACACATTACTGAACATCTAACCAAGACAGAATAAACACCAAACATAACTACACATTACTGAACATCTAACCAAGACAGAATAAACACCAAACAAACATAATTATACATATATTCTCAAAATGGCTGGTACAATAACAGAATGATGTTGCATCATGGGATGTTTCAACAAACTGGTAAATATATTTCTGTCATGTATTGTATAACTAAATACTGAGAAAGGTTTCATGTATCATTGAAAAGTTTATTGTAAAACAAGATATTAAAATTTATAAATCACAATCCTTATCCTACCTTTATTGAAAGAAAATTAAGATCTGCACATTACTTACCTGAAGTATTCAGCCATCACATTAAAAAAAAATGTTGCTGAAACAAAAATGAAAAGTGAGTTTAATTTCTCATCTTATTAGTTACAGCTAAGAAAAGCTTCATGGAAACATATTCACCTGATCTCTCCAAAACCCCATCCATTTAATCTGGATGGGACAGTGTACAACAACTCTAAGGGAGACTGTCATCATACCAAATGGATCAGAAGGGGCTGCCATGTGCCAGACAGACATTGTACTATCTATACAGTTCACTGCAAAACATTCTCCAAAAACTCTGTAAAAAAGAAACAAAACAAAAAGTATCATTCCAGTATTCTGAACCAAATTAAGTAACTAATATGTCACATACATGAGCTCACAAAAACAATTTCTTAATAAATTAACTCTTTAAACCAAGAGAACAATCACAGTGTCCAACCAAAAATCTCAATTTATCTTTTGGACAGACAGCATTTGATGATGTTTATGTCTCTTTGGCTGAAAGCTAACACAAACCATGTTACTATCGACAAAATTAAGAAAAGCGAAATTTTAAATATATGGTGATAATTATATATAATTATAATTACAGTGAAACCTGCCCAAGTGTCCATCTTTATTAAGCAGTCCTCTGCCTTATGTGGTCATCTTCAATAACTTTTCCTGTATGTTGACCCTTAAATAAGTGATCAACTGCCTAACACAGCCATCACTAGCTATTCACCAACACACTCCATATTATCCTATTAAGGACCCATGTTTTTACACTGGAAACTACATTTAATTGAGATTCTGTGTGATTTTGTTGATATCACTCTCTTTTGAGTATTGTGAGAGACTTGAAGCCATCATCACAATATCAGTTACTAAACACACAACCAATATACTTGTCAAAACCAACCATTGTTTGGAAAGTAAGCACTGCTAATCAAACTTTTATTTTTGCTCAAACAATTGTTTTAGACTAAAGTAAATGTTTTTAGATATTTTAAAAGGACTTTACTTAGGATCTTGTTTTAAAGACAATATTTTATGTAAGAGAACCTTTTCTAATCACAAAGTATTAACTTTGGATGAGATACAAAGTTTTAGAACTAGCAAAAAGTGGATCATAATCCAGAAAATCAGCAGTGCAATTTCAAGTGGGAAGAACACAAACCTACAATATTTTGAAGAGAAAAATGGAAATTCTTGATTATGAAAGCAATGCTCCATTGTCAACAAAATGACAGACATTCTACAGGTAATGAAGTTACAAATCAACTTTCTTCAAGGATTTAACTAGCTGTAGATTTAATATGAAAAAAAAAAGGCTTTTAAATTTGCTTATCAGTTAAACAAACTGTAATTTAAGACTTCTAACAGATGGCTCCAGTGTTTTTAAAGAGGCACATTATTTATTTTGGTTCACAATCTGGACAAAGAGGTAATATTAACCAAACTGTTGTGGCAGATCAGAAAATCAAACAAGGACAACTGTGTGAAGGTTATAATTAAACTGTTGTGGCAGGTCAGAAAGACAAACTAGCAAAATGTGAAGGTTATAATCCAACTGTTGTGGGAGATTGGAAAGACAAACTAGCAAAATATGAAGGTTATGAACCACTCAGTATCCTGAACAGGAATTAAACTTTTTTTTGTTTTTTTTTCAAGACACACTAATGAAAACATTTCATGTGAAAAATGAAAACTGTGCTGATGAAAAGGCCTCCAAACTTATAACTGTCTGTGTGTATGTGCTTCAATGACTGGAGAAAAGTTCAAGCCAATCATTATTGCTAAATCAAAAGAACAAAATGCTTTTAAGAATTTGAAAATTTCCAGTCTGCCTGTAATCTACAAACACAACAACAACAAAGCATGAAGAGGTAACATTTTTTTAAAATTATTATTATTATGTATGGTACTTGGACAGAAACATAAATCAGAATGTTACTCTTTTTTGTATACAAAGCCACTTCACACCAGAACATAAAAACAGTCAATGTAAATCTACATTCAAAACAACATGTTTCCAACAGCCAATGGATCAAGGCATCATACAAACTGTGAAGCTGAAAGTTAGAAAATGACTGGAACAATATTTTTTCTGAAATTTTAAAACACATTTTAATTATCAAATCTTTGTGTTCTTGAAATTGAACAATTTACATTGTTTGATTTATTTTATTTTTGACACTGATCAAATGTAAAAATTATTTCATTTTCAATTATGTTTGCAGCTCAGCCACTTGGACAAACAACCAAACTAACAGAAGTGATATTGTGAAGCAGTTCTATATATTGGTAGAATCCAGCGTGAAAGTATGTTGATGATCAACTTCAACAACTGTGATGAGTCTGAAGTTCAAGATGATGTGCCAATCTTAACGGTCAAGCTAGCCTGCAAATGTGTTGGTTGCAGTTTCATGGAACTTGTTGCTTTTGGGCTGTCAGTTGGCAACCTCAGGGGACCCATCCACCACTGACTGGAACATCCATACCAACAAATCCTTGTCAACAAGCTCAAGAACTGATGAGTGCTTAAATGTAAGCAATGATGATAAAATGATACATGAAGAAGACGTGACATTGTCAAAATGTGGAAATGCTGCAGATGAAACAAAGAACCACTCCTTGAAACATGGCTATACAGAACTTCTTGAAGTTGCAACAGATGCAGTTTCCGTTTTAAGATAAAAAATCTCATTCTTTTGTGCAGTCAAACATCAGTTAAGTGACTGTATTGAATTTTCAATAACGTGTTTTTAATTTTAATCTTTAAAGTACTAACTGTGATAATTAAATGTAACTTATGCATGTATTTTAATATTTTTAATTATGCTATTAGTTTGTTTGAAGTAAAAAAATCATTCAACTGACCACCTGTCTTAAGCACTCAATTTTTGACAGTTCCTTATGTGGCTATTTAATACAAGTTCAACTGCATCAGTAAATCATGAAAATAATTCAGGCAGAACATGCAAAAAATTATGGGTTTAGAGTTAATGAATTCTGAAATAGAATCTATTTTAATATAAACAATGAATAGAAAAAGATGTACTGAAAAAAAATCAAATTATTCACCAAATATTTGCTAATACAAACCTGAAATTCAAAGACTAAGCCCGAGCATCTAATGGTTAGACTAATAACATAATCACTTTTAAAAATAAAATATTTTTAAATGAATCATAAGACCAATCAAATAATTAAAAAATACAATAACAGCAACTTTTACAGTGAACAAATTCTGATTTTTAATGATAATGTGTTGAGACATCGTCAGACAAGACTTACATTCACACTACTGAGTTTTTAATGCACACTTACAGCTATGTGAACAAACCTCTACTCACTTTATTTATAAAATAACATACCTTACAGTTTCTAGAATGTTGCTGTGTTGATAAATGATAACTTTGTTAGATTCTGTGCCATTGTTGTATTCTTTAATTGGACAAACATGAATTGTTCTGTCCTTAGATACTGATATAACATGATGATGGGTAAGTCTTTCTTCTCCTAAATTGTAAGGACCTCAAAAGAAACAAGTTTCAAAATTGAACAATAAATGACAATACAAAATATCTGTTTATTTAACATCACATATTTTGTACTCTTACCCCAACAGCTCAAAACTAAATCTTACATGGACTTCAATTCTCTACAGCAATCAATGTATATTTTAGTCCATTTAGGTGTTGTAATCTCTTCTTTTGTGGTCTCTGTACATTTTTATGTACATGTTCAAATAATCTATTTATGCTTCTTCTTAATTATTTCATCAAAAATAAAGATTTACTAATGAATTGTGCTTAATAAATAAGATAATTTTATACAACACTCTCCAACACAGTAGTGTACTTACACCTAGTCACATTATCAAACAGAATAACGTCTAATGAACCATAAAAAATACATATACAATTTCAGTTTTCAATTACAACACTTCAACATGTTGATTAGAATGATTTTACAGGATCAGTAACAAAAACAGTGGATGTCAATGATAGGTGGAAAAATGCCTCAACAATAAACCTTAACCTTTCAAGTCAATATTCACAAGGAGGTTAATAAAGGAAAGCAATATAAAATGAAACTACTATACATGACTTCTTTCACTTTGTTACAACTACCACTATGATGTGAAAAACTTCTTCCAAGTTGATGAAGCATAAGTAAGCACATGAAGGTAAACACTGAAACTATGATCCAGATTATAATACAGATTGGTATCTAACACTAACAACACAATCCACACACAAAATGTTTGTTTCAATAGACATATCTGATGATTCAGATTATAATACTAGTTGGTCTCTAACAAACACTAACAACAGTTTTTACACACAAAATGTATTTCTTTTAACAGACATATCTGATGATCCAAATAGTTCATTAATTTAACATTTTATGTGATTTTCACTTATTAATTACTTCCTATTTTCGTTTAATGAAACAGAAAAGTCACATCAAAATTTGTTTTTCAAGTTTTCCTGTTGTTCTAGACTCTTACCATTTACTAATTCTGTTGAAATTACCAAAAAGGTCTAACATAACCAGTTTCATAGTATCAAATACTCTGAAATAATTTTTAAACTAAATAAATTTTATTAAACTTGTATGAAACAATTTCAAGAATTTTTAAAGTGTATTTACTGTAATAAAAATATTTCATTAGCTTTGTTTTATTCATGCATAAGATAGCTTTAGCAAGAATATAATTGTGTTAAGTGTATTTTTCCTTACCTCTGTTTAAGATATCTACAAGTTCAATATCGGTCACAAGGGCTAGGTGATTTGTAATTAGATTTTCCAACTCTCCGGATAAAGAGTTCCAAGCACAAATGTTCCCATTACGATGTCCAGTAATTATACAGCTACCTGGAACATGATCCACAATAAGGTGTAAGGTGGAACGTGATCCACAATAAGAAATAAGGTGGAACGTGATCCACAATAAGAAATAAGGTGGAACGTGATCCACAATAAGAAATAAGGTGGAACATGATCCACAAGAAGAAATAAGGTGAAACATGATCC
Organism: Tachypleus tridentatus; assembly: GCF_004210375.1. Lineage (NCBI taxonomy): Eukaryota > Metazoa > Arthropoda > Merostomata > Xiphosura > Limulidae > Tachypleus > Tachypleus tridentatus. Next base: position 70,637,259 of record NC_134833.1, on the reverse strand, counting down.
ACAAGAAGAAATAAGGTGAAACATGATCCACAAGAAGAAATAAGGTGAAACATGATCCACAATAATGTACACACCATAAAAAGTATTTCCAACATAAATAAACAAAATTTAGTAATATTTTAACTTACTCCATTTTAGATTTGTTTTTAATTGAACTTATCAATTTAGAGATACTTATATGCTCCATATAGTATGTTTTAACCAAATTTTTTTAGTAACTGAAGGATTGAAACTTTCAAAATGTGAGTAAATTTCAGTTAAAGTTGACACATGATACACTGTAGTGGTAAGTTTATCCTGTTCACTTACAAAAAAAAAGTCTAAGAATGAGAGTTTATCATTCTGTAGATTTTCAACAGTGTCAAACACCACACAAGTGTCATGAACATGCTTTTCATAAAACACATACTGGGGGCCTTGACACTTAAATATTCTGCTTCATTTATTAATATAAAATTTATATCATGCCCATGCTACCAGCAGCTAAATTCCAATAATAAAAAGACTTAGTTACTCTTATGCCTTATGTTTTATTAATCATACCTGCAAATTTCACACAAGTTATAGGAATACTGTCAAAATATGGAAAGGATTTGATCCAGTATGGCCAGTGAGATATGGCACCACCCGTGAACCAACGCTGGTAAGATGATTTCCAGTTGACATTCAAAGATTTTTCATGAACAGGAAAGCCACACTTATTTGTAACTTCTTTACAACCTACTAATTCTCTTAACACATCAATAGCAATTTCTCTAAAACAGCAGTTCTTCCAAATTTCTCCTACCTCTGAAAGATTTTGAACAAGATGAAACCAAAGATGACAAACTTGCTGAACTCTGGCTAAAGACTGACCATCAAGGAAACTTAAAATTCTCTCTTGGATTTCTGTTGGTAAACTGCAGATGTCCATCTCTAAAAATAAATGAAAATTCTCCTCAAACAATTACTTCATTTTAAAACCACACTCAGATGAAAAATTTGGTTTAATCACTCTGACAAAACACAAAACCTTCATTCTTAAATATTAACCAAAGTCTGTAAATGCTGACAGATTGTGAACATTACCCTTGGAAACTACAACAAGTAAGAAACTAAGAGTTATCAACATCCAGTGAATCAAGGAAGTATCGTCTATATTCCATAGTTTTGGAAGTTGAAACATGTTATACAGTTTGACTTTCAAAATTAAAGACTAAATGTATAACATGTTTCAACTTCAAAAACTGTGGAACACAGATGATACTTCCTTAATCCACTAGATGTTTATAACTCTTAGTTTCTTACTTGTTGTAGTTTCCAAGGATAATGTTCACAATCTATCAGCATTTAGAGACTTTGGTTAACATTTAAGATATAAATGTTCATATCATTTCTTAAATGATACAAATGAAAGTGTGCAATGATTAAAATTTGTCACAAAAGATAAATCTTCTGTCTTCAACTTTTCTCAGGCAAATATCAAGGTTTCACCTATACAATAACAGATGTGTCTAAGAACTGGAATGCTCAACTGTCTCTCTTAAATTTGTAAGATTAATAACAAAAGTATTCAAAATAGATACTGATATAAATATTCTGAAGGAAGATGTGATCAGTATTATCGTTGTCTTACTTTTGCAGGAAAAAATATTCTATTGTCTGATAAACAAAACTTGATAAAATCATCTACTGAAAAACAACATCATAAGAGAAAGTAGATACAGATTCATTAAAAGGAAGAATTGTTGCCTTACTAATCTGTTAGTATTAATAGCCACTATGTTGAGGCTCATATAATGGCTCAGTTTTGTTTTTTTCAATTACAAACCTTTAACTCATAGCTCCATTACTTTACCAATCTGAGATCTAAATACAGCCATGGTCATTAATGATTCCCTCTTGTCTGAAGATGTTTCTTGTTTTCTGTACAACATAAAGTGTACGGACTTGGTGCAATTCATTTTGCATAAAGACTTTGGTAAAGTGCCACATGGATTATTAGTGAAAGCTATAATACTGGGAGTTTGGTAAAGACTAGTTAATTTGATTGTAGGGTGGTTGGATGAGAGGGCACAAATGGTTGTTATTACCAGAATCCAGTCAAATTGGACCTGTTACTAATGAAGTGTCTTTATAATTACTTCTTGGGCATCTTCTTTTTCTTACTTACATTTATGGTATTGATAACTATATAATTAAAGTTTTAGGTATTTCTAGATGTATTAAATATTACAAATTAACTTAGATCAATTAGTAAGTTGGAAAAAACAGATGAAAAATGTCCTTCAATTACAGCAAGTTCAGGGAAATGCATCTGAGTTATCATCATTTACATCACATGCTTAATATACATGGAACACATTTAAAAGCATGGCTGAAGAAATGAATCTTGGTAAATTGGTGGGTAAGTAACAAGCCATCAAACAGTGCTCTGTTGCTAGTGATAAAGCAACTAACATCTTACAAACAAGGCAAGGTTTCAGTTTTACTTCTAAAGGCATCAAGGTGAGAAAACACAAGTTAAAGGTTTGGTTAAAACAAGACAAGGTTTCAGTTTTACTATATAACAGGGTGACTGACTTAAAATATTGAATTTCCCATACTGGTAATGGAGATCAGTAGTTTAAAAGGTTCAACAGGAGATAAAAGGATATAGCAAACATAAAATGCCTGAGATGATCAGAAGCTTACAATCAGGATGTTAGTCTCTCATAGGTTATACATTACTATAAGCCTACAATCAGGATGTTACTTTCTCATAGCAATCCATCTTTGTTGAAGCTGAGTTTACACATTACTATAAGCCTACAATCAGGATGTTATTCTCTCGTAATGATCCATCTTTGTTGAAACTAAGTTTGTACATTGCTATACTTTTGAATTAAAGACAATTCTTTCTTGAGTTTTCTTTCACATGTGTGGTAAACTGGATCATCTGCAGAGCTACATCAGATAGATAACAGATATAGATTACAAAAAGTACTAAATCTCTTACTGAGTTGGTGAAAACAAAAGTAACAAGGCTGGACACAATGTGTGATACAACACTTTATTCAGCATCAAAAATAAACAGTGTGTGTACATACATAGGACAGTTGGCTTTAGGTCACAGGGCAGACTAGTGATGACCACATTGTGGACAATACTACTCAACTGATGTACAAGGCCAGATAACCAAATGCTATGTTCCTTAATTTACAAGACCAGAAAAGTGTTATCCACTTGACTGGTCAATCTCAACACAGGTGACACCACAACCCCTAGATGTCACCTTAAAAAATGTTAAAGGTCTCTGATGTTAATATCTTTACACAATGTGTCACATCTAATACCGCCCTCTACATTTCGACACACAGTAACACAACCCCTTTCAAACATGTGGTCAGCTTCCGGTCAGTTACCTCTTTCTTTGTGAACCTGACGATGACCGAAGAAGGTTGAAACGTTGTTCGCTTCTTCTATGTAAAATATTTTCTCAACCCAAACAAGCCGTTTTGCATATAAATTTCTCAACAAGTTGGTTTCTCGACATCACTAATGTGTCACAATTAGCAATATCCTCCCTCAAAAGAATAGAAAAATAGCTTAAAACCCACATATGTAAAAAAAAGAAGCACATGGTACACTAAAATACCACATGTATTCTGAGTCTTGCTATGTAGTTCTCAAAACTGCATATGATTTGCTTTTATCAACTACTAAAAACATTTATTTCTGATCAAAACAAACCACCTGTATAGAAAACAATTAAGCACACATACCTAGCAATGAGTATACCTAATTAAATATAACCTTCAAACTATACTACTTATAATAACTCAACTACATTGCTCACAATGATAAAACAATATTACTTGTAATGAATTGGTTCATTAATTGATGCCAGTGATATATTCAGCCATATTATAATTTGTAAATTATTATATGACTTTCATTCTGAGAAAAAATTACTTTATACATTTGACAAGTGATAATTTTAATTTTACAAAATTATTAGTTAGGTATTTTGATAAACAGAAACAATATGAGGAGTTGCAAATTCTAAATCTGAAATGATGATAAATAATAAGAGTAAAAATTATGGATTAAAAACTCAAAACCAGTTTCTACCATGATGAAATTAATATTACTCTAAACTTTCCTTTATGACATTGTTTACAATTTATGACTTGATACAAGTCAATCAGGAATGTTTTCAAATTTTTTCATGTTTTAATGTGGCATAAAATTTATGTATCTCATATTACTGAATTTGTAATGAAAAAAGAGCTATGGCTGACATTTATGGTTGAGAAAATAATCTTTACAGACAACTCTTCTGTTGATTTTAAAAGTATAGCACTGTTCTTCCAGCAGACTAGAGTAACAGTTTGGGATTGCATAGGTTCTTTATAAAAGATTAATTAACTTTCCTACACCATAAATGAAATGTAAAAGTGGAAATTAAATACCTAAATAGAAAAACTGAGGACTTGAAACAAGTCTACATGACTTTTAATAAGTAAAGTATGATCACCAAACACAGTCTAATATACTGTACTTTTACAAACAAGAAATCAAACTGAAAAGTTGATGAATTAGAAATAACCCTCATATATGATTCAAATACAAACTCTCAGATTCCTATGCATCAGTATAAAACATGAAACGTGGCTAGTACAGCTGAGAATATTTATTCTAAACAATATTTAACACTGACAAGCATTCAGTTAAAGTCATCAAAATGTCACAGTTACCTTCTGTGTTTATTTATTACTGATTTAAAACATTTATTAAGCAGTATAATTTGAGGACATAATCAATAATTTACAGTTAATATGATACTGTTACACAAAACCTAATTTTTATTTTTTGGTAATTTCATATTTTAATCTTACTGAATGAAAAATAATAAGAATCAAATGTATGAAAGAAATCATTTCTATTAATCACTAACAAACAGAATGTCTCATCAAAATCTTTTATACTTATAATAAACATTAGTTCTAACTCTGGGTTTTCCAAAGTATGGGTCATGGAATATTTGAGTTGAGGTTGTAAACATTTCTGAAAGTATCATTTTTCTGTAAAATTTAAAGAAAAAATTATTTTATATTTTATTGCATGTTACCTAATATGAAATAAGAATAAAACTAATAAAATTACGACAATTCTTAAAAAATATATCACACTTAATTACACTACAAATCAGAAATTTCCTTATTTAGTGTAACTCAAGAAAGGTGATTGTAAACAGAGCTACAACTAAAAATCTAATGTTACAGTTGGGAAACTGCTCAGTAAATCAGTTACACTTCTCCTTCCATATCCTTCTGTCAAATAATATATGTTTATAATTTAGTAATTCAATATGTTGTATCCACATTCATTTTACTAATTAAAGTTTAATAATGCATTATTATCATTTCTTAGAATTTTTTTTTTTAAATTAAGGTCATTCCAAAGGAAGTATTTCTAGGCAAAGGGTTGCATGCATCATGCAAAATTTTGGGAACCACTACCCTAACTGCACCTTAAAACACTAAAAGTAACATACCAAAGAAAAAAAAATTCAATTTTAAAAACACATTCATTGAGAATTAGTAACGATAAAACAAAAATATAAATTGTAAGTTTATACGATTGATCTATTAACCTTCCTACATAGCCTAAACATCTATATTTTATCATTATTAACCTCCGTTTTTTCTCTCTAAACTATTTAATTAAATGTAAGGTGATAAATATTGACACAGATGTTCACGATAACTTAAAAACTGAAATTCAAATATTTTTAAAAGATTTGCTTAAAAACGTAAAATAAACCACTGTGAAAAACTTGTACCTAGATTTTACTTATTTTTTATTCTGGTAATTAGGTTATGATTTTATATGTTTATTCAGCTTACCGCTCGAAAATTAAACTTGATTTTATACACAGTTCAATCTCTGATGAAACATATACCATTAAGCATTAAAACAAAGCTTCCATCCACACCATACTCTTTCTGTACCACATGTGAGACGCCTTTTAACTGTATCGGAAAATTTAGTGCAAAAGTACAATTTAAATAAAATTCGAAAACTTAAGTTGTTAATGAAAGTTCAGTTGCTCGTTTTTATGGTTTAATTTCGGTTTCTTTCGAATAATCAAAATCATTTCATTTAATACTAATATAATATTGTTTTCAGCCTTACCGACTACTCGCAGGTTTTTTGAGAATATAACATGATATTCTCGTAAACGCCCTTACATTTCCGTCTACTGAATTCATAAACTACACATAACAACTGAGCAAACTTGTTTCGATCTTTAAACTTGAAAAAGAAAAAAAAAAGAGTTATTGAGTCTAAATATACATCACAAATGAGATTCTGATTAAACTAGGCTTGTAACGGATTAATAAAGCTGCTAGCACCGGGATTGAAAAAAATATGATAATTTATTAATCTTTAACAACCATAGAAATCCAAAATATAACTTTTAAACAATTAGAATACAAAACTTATTACACATAAAAAAAGCAGTTAATTGTTGTTTGATACTGTTATTGATTATGGAATATATTGTGCTTTTTCGGAATTGAGTTTTTCTTCTGCTTCTTTTTCATAATTTCTTTATTTATGGAAATTAGTGACATTGAGATGTATGTATTGTTTATTAGAATTTCTATAGTCCATTCAAAGTCATATACCCTATCTGTTAGCGATGCTTTATTACTATAAACTGAAAATATCGCACAATGTTAGAGAAGATTTAGGTTAGTTCTAAATACAAACACCTAAGCTTATAATAAAAATCAATCTTAACCGTTAAAGTATAATAATAAAATAATACCAATTACATTCGATATAGTAACTAATATAACCAATATTATTAAGGAAAGAAACACTAAATAAACAAAATAGTACACTTTGCTTAGGAAAGAATAAAACACTAGTTCTTGACCTAAACTACAGTTGATGATATATATATATATGTGTTTTGGAAACTTGTTCTCTTTAACACTACACTTTTCTAAAGGAAGTCAGTATGGTATCTTTATATAACGTGAGTTAATGGTGTATGTTTTAGTTCAAAAGATGCCGGATTGGATGTATAAACTGTACCACGGTACAAACAAAAATTAATGTTCGAGAATATATAAAAAACAAATAAATAAAGTAATACTTGACGTGACTAGTTCGCTCAACTGTCAATTTTTATTTATAAATTTAGCAGCCCAAAGTGAGAGGGAAGCAAAGTCGGCTTGCCTGTCTGATCGTTTAAAACAACGCTCTAATCTTAGAGTGAAGGACAGATTAAGCATATGTCAATGGTTGTGAATTTGATTTAAACTTGTACACCTTATTATGTCGTAACATTGAACATTTTAACATTTATTACATCGGAGTTTGTAATTTCTTAATGAAATATATCAATCTGCATAATACTATGAGATAATACCAGTGGCTGATTTAAAGGATATTTAAATATTGAAGACGAAAGGCGTAAGACTTTCGAAACGTCGTCCTCTACACTTGTGTCTCCACAACAGGCAGATGCCGTCCATTCTACAAAGTTTCATAATGAATACTCTGCCCAAACAGTCTATCAAAGGATATTTAAATATTTTTCTTGTTATATTTTGAATCGATGTGGTTAGAGTATCTAAAAGCATATATATATATAATAATATTAATAAATAATTTTACATTACTATTAACAGAAGAATCCACGTGACATTTATTTACACTTATAATCATGCAATTACGACAGAAAGTGTTTCCACCCTGCGTCCCGAGTAGTTTTTTGCTCATAACTTAAAAAAGTATCACGATTAGGCTAATAAACATATGATATATTATAAATATTATACTAACACACATCTATATACATTTTTATGGAAATTAAACGACAAATAAACTGTTTATAAACAAATAACGAAAAATAGGAGGAGCAGAAAGTGTTCGTACTTTTCAGAACGTGTAAAATCTGATATTCCTGAAGAAATTTTGTTTAGTTTGGCGAATAAACTACATTATACCATTCCAGAACTAGACACTGGTTTCAAAATTATTGGAATTTATCCAGCAAAACATTTATTTCCGGCAATTTAGCGTCGTCTCCGTCATTACCTGCTTGGTCATCATGGCGAACAGGAAACAACTGTCCAGTGATTTAAAAAAAAAACAAATTATTATAAAATACAAGTCTCGTGTGTCTCTTTCCGGTATTGCTACACAACTTAATGTGTCGAAATCTACTGTTCAAAGCATAATTGCCAAGTTTAAGCTTACAGGATCAACTGCTAACCTCCCTTGTTCCGGACGCCCCACCAAAATTCTAGAGAGAACCAAGAGGAAGGTTCTCAGAGAAGTTAATAGGAACCCTCGTTTAACACGTAATGGCATACAGAAACTGGTAAGGGAAACTTGGGTTAAAGTAAGCACCTCTACAGTTACGAACATGTTACGCTCTTCTGGGTTCAAAGCATGCCGTCCTCGTAGAACTCCATATTTAAAGCCTGTTCATTTAGAAGCACGATTGAGATATGCAAGAAAACATGTAGATAAACCCTTTACCTAGTGAAAGAGTATTCTTTGGTCAGACGAGACTAAAATCGAGCTTTTCGGCCACAAGAATGTTCGCAATATCTTCCGTAAGAAGGGGGAACGAAATCTTCCAAAGAACACCGTCCGTACAATTAAACACGGAGGTGGCTAAATCATTCTATGGGGTTCCTCCAGCTCTTCTGGTGTAGGCAGTCTTCACCGTGTCAAAGGAATCGTGAAAAAAGAAAAGTTGATATATTAGGCACTTATATCAAGAATGATGCTCGAAGCATGCGGCTTGGGCGTCGTTGGATCTTCCAGCACGACAATGACCCTAAGCACACATCGAAATATGTGCAATTCTGGTTGCAGAGGAACCATATAAGCGTTCTGGAATGGCCATCGCAGTCACCCGATCTCACCCCAATTGAAAACGTTTGGCATGAGTTGAAGACCAGAGTTCATCAGCATCATCAAAAAACTTGCAAGAGTTAAAGGCCTTCTGCAAAGAAGAATGGAAGAAAATACCAGTCGAGTACTGTAAAACGATCATGGATGGCTATGAGAAGAGATTGCGCTAAGTAATTTACCTGAAAGGCAATACAACTGACCATTAAAGTAAACGCACGAACACTTTCTGCCCCTCCTATGTTTGGTTTTTTGTTTATAAACAGTTTATTTGTTGTTTAATTTACATAAAAATTTTTGTACATGGGTGTTAGTATAATATTTATAAGATACTATATTTTTATTATCCTAATCGTGATACTTTTTAAGTTATGAAGAAAAAACTACTCACGACGCAGGGGTTCGAACACTTTCTGTCGTAACTGTATGTTGTGGAATTTCTTTGACTCTTTAGGAATGTAAAAAAAAACAAAACAGGCTAAATCATCCAGTTAAAGTATATAAGATTTGATTAACCCATAAATCTTCTAGCTCTTTAAATAACACTTCATTAAATGGAATTATAACAATAACAAAAACAAACAACAAAAAAAAGTTTATATAATGTGTTTGGTCTGTTCACTTTCTTCTCAAGGTCTATTAAATAACAAACTAATATCAAATAATGCCAGGTCATTTCAAGTAAGGGCCCTACATGGCCTAGCATGTTAAGGCGTGCACTTCGTAATCTGAGGGTCGCGGGTTCGCGCCCGAGTCGCATAAACATGCTCGCCCTCCCAGCCGTGGGGCGTTATAATGTTACGGTCAATCCCACTATTCGTTGGTAAAAGAGTAGCCCAAGAATTGGCGGTGGGTGGTGATGACTAGCTGCCTTCCCTCTAGTCTTACACTGCTAAATTAGGGACGGCTAGCACAGATAGCTCTCGAGTAGCTTTGTGCGAAATTCCAAAACAAACAAACATTTCAAGTATGTTGCGTAACCAAAGCAAACAGGGGAAAAGTACAACTCAGATCTGAATGTAATTAGTTGTTGTGAACATATTACCACGCTCCTGAAGCTCTTAATTAATCAATGATAGCAACTATATCAAAGATACAAAGAATTTTGCAAAGAAAATAAAATATATTTGTTATATATTTGCTAATTTTAACACGATTTCGTTATTCAAAAAAGTGTTAACAAATTATGCTTTGTCGATAATTACAAGGAAATTTCAAAATGATGACTTGCTACAAATCGAATAAAATAATCAGTACAGTCAAAAAAAGGGGAATATTAAAAACCTGGAATATTAATTTGGAAATATCTTAGCTACGCACCACCAATTTCTTCTCTTTCTGTTGATAAAACTTTGCAATCTAGGATCACGATCAGACATTATCTAACCCGGAATTTGTTTTTTCTAAATAATACGACCTCCTGTGGGACAGCGGTAAGTTTACACTTTACAGACTTGCAAAGGTGATACTCGAATTTCGAATACTTGCAGTGGATATTGCAGAGGATGTAAGCTTGTGAACTCACCAAATTAAAGTTATACTGTTTTTTAGATTATAGTTGGTTCTGTTACTATTATTAATTTATAGAGAATCTGTTATCCCAAAAGTAAAAAAGGTTAAAATGTTTGAAAAACAGCTGCTAACTTTGGTGTTCGTTCGTAAACAAACCGAAGTGTTGTTAGGTTTAAAGAAACGAGGATTCGGTAAAGAAAAGTGGAATGGCTTTGGAGGAAAAGTTGAACCTTCAGAAACTATTGAACAAGCAGCTAAAAGGTATACTATACCTTAAATTATTAAATCACACAAACAGGCTAATTTAAGTAATTATGCACAATAATCAGTATGTAATCTATGAAATATCAAAGTTTTAATGATGTATTTTTATGTAAGTTTATATATGATATCAACAGAACACTTGTATTAAACTGTTATTGTACTGAGATTTATGTTGCAACAAAATTTAATGTACAATCTACATATACATGTATATCCTCTTATTATAAGGAGCATTATTCTAGGACTGTGGTATATTTTTGTGCTTAGACTTCCTACAGAGCAGTCAGTTAGGGCTTACTAATTTGAGGTTTGACCAATATTATATCACATACTATAGGTCTGTGTTTCCAACTGCATTTGTCAATAGAGAACAAATCAGTAGACATGACATCCAGCACAATACTATTTATTTACAAAACAGTCAAAGGATTAACACTGTTCATAATCATAAAAATAAGGTCAAGTGTTTGTTATCCATTGAACTGTAGAAATGGCTTTAATATATCTCTTTCCAGTTCAGTGCGAGTCCCTCCACCCATGAATTAAACAAAAACTAAGTTAACTATAATGTTACAAAGAAAATCCTTAATCTAGCTAAGAAATCTTAATCCTGACCTAAATCCATGCTCATTTCAGTGTAGGGATGTACAAGTTTTGAGCTGTTATGTGGATTGCTAACACAAAAGTTAGCTCTGTATTGCAAAACATCATAATGAATTTACAACTATCTTCCACTCAGAGAACAGTTGTAGTCTTGTTTGTGTCAGAACAAGAAAAGTTGAGTTGTTTACTTGAGCAACTCTCTTCATCCATTGAATGAAATGGAAAACTATAAATTTTAAAAAAATTACATAATCAATAAAGGTGCATATCTAACACAAAGTACTGTCCTGTATCAGGATGTTGAAATTGAATTAAGTCATATAACTTTTTGTACCAACTCATTTTACAAATGGTGGGACAGTAACTGATTTACAACACTAAAACTAGGGGTTTGATACTCCTTGTTGGATGCAGCAGGTAGCCTATCTAGTGGTGGTGGGACAGCAGTAAGTCTACTGCTTTACAACACTTAAAATCAGGAGTTTGATTCATCTTGTTGGATGCAGCAGGTACCCTGATGAGACTTTAGTATAACAAAACAGCACACACACAATGATAAAAGTTCTCATGTTTTATTGTTTATAAACTATGTGTTTATTATAATGCCTTTTTTTTTAACTCCTCTAGTTTTAATACATAAAACAATAAAGAAACACAACTTCATTAGCATGTTAAGTATTGAGCCATGTTTTATACATACTTTTCTGTGTATTATTTTAAACTATTACTAACACAGAATAAATCTTGTTCTGTAACAAAGTTAAAAGAAAGCAAAACCATTAGCATAAATTTGCTTCTTTTGAACTTCATACAAAAAACATGCTAAACAAGTTATTATTTACTTGTTACTTGGAAATAAAGCAACTACAATTGGTGTCTGTTGACCTTAATATGAAGACAATTGACATTTTAAACTTTCTATGTATCAATAAATAAAAATATATTTCACAATACTGGTTACTACTGAGGCCCTCTATCTGTAGATAAATTTATACTGGTTACAACTGCCACACTGGTTACAACTGAGGTACTCTATCTATACATAAATTTATATTTTTCCACACTGGTTACAACTGAGGCTCTCTTATTTGTACATAAATTTATTTTTCACTACACTGATTACAACTGAGCTCCTCTATCTGTACATAAATTGTTAACAATTTGTCTCATATTTTGCCTTTTGCATTTCTTTTTTTGAAGAGTATATATAGGTTTATATTTCACCACATTGGTTACAGCTGAAGTCCTCCATCTATGATAAATTTATCTTTCACCTCACTGGTTCAACTGAGGTCCTCTATCTATAGATAACTATATTTCACAACAAAGGGTACAACTTAGGTTCTCTATCTATACATAAATTTATATTTCTTTACTCTGGTGACAACTGAGATCCTCTACCTATACATAAATTTATATTTCACTATACTGGTTACAACTGAGTTCCTCTGTATATACATAAATTTATATTTTACCACACTTGTTACTACTCAGGTCCTCTATCCAATTTAAATTTATATTTCATCACACTGGTTACAACTAAGGTTCTCTATCTATACATAAATTTATATTTCACCTCACTGGTTACAAATGGGGTTCTTTATCTATAGGTATATTTATATTTTACCACTCTGTTTTTACTGAAGTCCTCTTATCTATACATACATTGATATTTCACCACACTGGTTATATATTTCTCTCTGAACACAAATGAGGTTCTGTATATATACTTGTTATATTTCACCACACTGGTTGCTATTGAGGCTTCCCTATGTATATTTCACCATACTGGTTACAACTGAGGGCCTTCTATATATACATAAGTTTATATTTCACCACACTAGTTACAACTGAGGTCTTCTATATATACATAAATTTATATTTCACCACCATTATTACAGTTGAGGTCTGCTATTCATATATTTGTATTTCATCACACTGGTTACAACTGGGGTCCTTTATATATATATAAATTTATATTTCACCATTACTGGTTACTACTGAGGCCCTCTATGTATTTTATATTGCAAATAAGTTACTTCAGTAACTTTTTCTTTATCAATTATGTACAGTTAGTGGTTTAGTAAGTAAAAAATCCTAAAATTACGCGATATGATGTGCATCTTCCTCCAGTAAATATCTGTATAAAAGAAGATGATGATAATTTGGGGGTAAATCTACCTTTGTTTTCTTTTTTAGGTCTGTTTCACCCAAAACAAATTTCTGTAAGTTATGGTGTAGTTAGTTATTGTTATGAGAGTTTACCTAATTTCTATTATTTAACATGAGAGAGTGAAATATTTTATCACTACAAAGTTATTGTAACTTTTGCATTTGCATTCGTTGGGATGACTGACAAAATAACAGGCGTTCCTTAAATTCTGAACTTAATAAATAGTTAAGCAAGTCTGTGTTGAGAAAATCTTGGTGTAAATTGAAAATATACAGGACCCTGTTAATTGATTTATGATAATATTTTATGTATCTCATCTGATATGAAACTAAAATAAGTAAAAAAATATTCTCAAAATAAATAAAAGATAAATTAAAGTTATGCTCTATTTAAATCACCAACTAACAATATAGTTGCATACTCTTGAAACCAGTACTTAGCATACTGTGAGAGGACCTAGAGAAACATAGTTTTGAGACCAGTACTTAACATACTGTGAGGGGGAACCTAGATAACATACTCTTGAGACCAGTACGTAGTGTAATGTGAGAGGACCTAGAAGTGTCTCATCTGATCATGAAGTATTTGTTTTTCAAGGGTATTATTATTGAGTACAGGTTATATTATTGTTTTTGTTATCTTTAGGGTAACTTTGGTCATGAAGACCTTTCTCAAGTGCTCTCAATTTACATCTAACATTTTAATAAATTGAGAAAATACAATTTATTTACAATTTATTGCTTAATATTGTCTTAGTTTGGCCTTCAACCACTGAATACAGCTGTTGATTTATATTTAGGTAAAAGCATATTAAATTATATGAGTGTGTGTAATTGTTTTAATATTTAACACCCTTCTAGAGAAATAAAGAAAGAGAGTCATTTAGAGGTGGACAGATTGGAAAAGAGTTGGGCTTCTGACATTTGAGTTTGTTGGTGATCCAGTGCTGATGGAAGTCCATGTTTTTTCTACATGGTTCTTTAAAGGTCAACCACATGAGACAGCAGGTTTGTTAAAATTCTCTGTACTAAAATCATAGGTTAATTTACAAACATTGTGTGTCTTGGGTGATTTAAACATACAGTGTGGAAAGTTGGATATGTAATATAGCTGAAATTGTTGCTTATCTGCAACATGACATTTTATATTAGATTTCACCAGTGAAAGATTGTAAAATAAGAAACATTTAATACTATTAGATGCTGGTGGTGGTATAAGGTGTATATTGAAAGAGTTTAAAAGGTGACTGAAGTATTTTTTTAAATATAACATCTTAATTATCAATATAATTAATCATTTCCACATTATGTGGGACATCAGTGCTAGTCTTGACTGGCTCAGCACAATAGAGACTTTGTGGTTTCCTGTGAACTGTTTCTTTAAGTATTATACATAACAAAAGACAATTAATTCAAACCAACAGATGATGATTTATGCTGAATGACAGTATTTATAACTGTACATTGCAAAATTAATAAAGACAATTTATTACTACTAAAGTTTTGTATAAATTCTGTCTGTGTTGTTTTCACTCCTTCAGTTTACAAGCTAAGTAATGGTGTCTTTCATTAGTAATTTATCAAATTTAGGTTTGGTCTATTTCTTACACTGTGTTCTTCTTGGGAGGAAAATTTCTGTTGCTGTTTTAGAAGAAGAAGAATTATCAACTGTTTCTTGTTTAATTAAAACTAAAGTATTGCAATAAATAAAAACTGAAATATATCATATTTAATTGTAAAATATATGTTCATTGAAGAAAACAAAGAGATAAAAACAAAAGAGCGTGGTTAGTTGTTGATTAAAAATAAAGTTGTATTTGAGAAAAACTATTTTATCTTCCCACAGAAAGCTTAGAATTATTAAAAAATACATTTTCATTTTTATGGTAAGAGTAATTTCATATTTGTTGGTAAGAAGAAAGTTTATTAATAAGTCATTGTTGAGTATTGAAATCAACAAACTGATTGAAATGTGTAAAACTCAACTTCTGATCTCTTCCAGAGATGAAACCTCAGTGGTATCCAATAAATTCAATACCTTTTGACAGATGTGGGCTGATGATAAACTGTGGTTCCCTCTCTTACTGGGGATAAGAAGTTCCAAGGGTACTTCAAGTTCCAGGGTCATGAAACCATTCTAGATTATAAACTTAAGGAAGTATCTAGTTTGAGAGTCAAATGTCTGAATGCTGTTATGCAATGGCTGAAACCATGCCACCTATAAATATTCATGTGTTCAACATGTGTAGGCATGTTACAAAAAGTTTGTTTAGTTTACTCTTACAAAACAAAATGCTGATGGTAATAGTTTATTCTGTTGGTTGCTAAGCAGTGTTGATCAGTAAATTATTATGTACTGTACCCCAAGATCTATAATGTTTCTATGTTCTATCAGAACATGATTTGGGAATTAATTTCATACTGTTGATCATATATAATTATCTGAGATTGTTCACTGTTAATTAATAGCATATCAAGGTATATTTTTGTTTTCTGTTTAAAAGATACAATATCTCCATCAAAATATTTTTTATATTTCATTTGTGTATTATTCTATGTTAACATTTTCTAAAAAAAATAAAAATAAATTGGTAAGACGATGTGATGTTTCTCTTGTTACGTTTTGTTTTTTGTTTGTTACAGCTAATGTTTTGAAGAGAGAGTACATATGGTATATACAGGTGAAAGTCAATCAACTTTTGAGCTATATCATATAGGCCCATGAGATAACAGATATCAATTACTAACACAATCTCTTCACTAACTGAGTTGATGCAAACAGAATAATTAAACCAGAACTAAAAACATTCCCAATCCTTATTAAATACCAACACTTATTTCAAATTCAAAAACAGCTACAATTGACATAACATTGGTGAAACACTGTTTTTAAGTAATGCATTTTTTTCTATCCCATTTTAGCTGATTTCAAAATTAAATTTTGGAGTGTGGGATACCTACTTCCACATATTTAAAGATCAGCGTGGGTGTGCCTGCTTTAGAATGTAATAACTTCATACTTTCAGTGGCTTTTTATTCAAGGTCCTGTGCAAACTATTTAAAGACAATGTTCCTTAGTACTGCTGAAACATGGGCTTTGTTATTTGTGGTGGGTACAGCATATATAGTCCATTGTGTAGTGTTGTGTTTAATAACAAACAAATCATGGGTAACAGATATTATCTCAAAGTGACAAATCAGGTAGAATGAAATCTACTTAAAGGTGTTCTCACCTATGTTTAAGACTGGTACATGTACAGAACTGAGATTTAATTCAGAATAAATATTATTGCATTACATGAAAATAGTTACAAACTACTTGGTATATGTGTTTCTTAAATATCACATTTCCCAAACGTTTGTAATTCATACCTCTGTTTAATAAATACTGTTTCTTGTGCCCCCCTTGTTTTAAAAAGAATTAAAGTGGGATTAAGTTATGGGACATAACATCTGATTCAGATAGATTACTAATTATTTTCGATGTTAAAAATATATACTAAAACACTTCATTTTCATTATTGTACTACCCTAACTGCTTGTACCGCCTGGGTGCACCATACACCATGGGAAATATTGCTGTAAGAGAAAAACAAATGACTGAAACACATTATTAAATATAAATTTGAGTATCCCTACCCTTGATGGAAGTTATGTTAGGTCATGAAAAGTTGCTTCCCTTATACGTAATGTAAAAAAAAAGCTTCCATAAAACTGCAAAACGTAAAATGAAACTGCAAATTTGTAGGTATTTTTACACAGACCCAACAAATCTTCATAGCAAATTTAATGAAGATCCATCAATAGGGGCAAAGTAGTGATAAAAAACGCCCACAAAATGCAAAACTGAAAATTCGTGTGTACCCACATTGACATAATGAAAATCTCCAGTACCAATTTTGGTAAAGATTCATCCACACCCTGTGAAGTTGTTACGTGAACATACAACAGCCAGTAATACTCTTTTTTTCTTTTTTTACTTACTGTTTTATCATGGGATGACTAGTAGCAAAAAATATCTATAATATACTAAGAAAAGAAAACGCCACATCACGTGCAGTTCAAACACAAGAACAAACATTATAACATAGTAGACAAGTTCCTTGACCAGCCAACTTTTCAACTGAGGCTAAAATTTTGAATAATGAATCTCAACTGGATTTATAATGTTTCAAAAATTAAAACACTCAAGAATTTTGTAGGTTAGAATACATACTCTTAAGAAAGTAAAATACGTAACATTTATCAGCTGTGACCTTCCCTTATCGGCCCTTTCTCAGGCACTTCCCAAATAAATTGGTCTGGGAGTGAAAATGGGTTTTCTCGGGTTCTCCCGTTTCCCCAATCGGATTTATAGATTCACGCCGCCTTGAATGACCCTAAGTCATATATTGGCCTTTGATTTTGTGATATTCACGCAGATCGGGTGCATGGTCGGTTTTCGCTTATGTTAGCTTGCTTACTATCCGATGTTAGTAGCATTTGTATCCTTTTTTGAGATTTTTTTAATAGTTATTTTTTTCCTAAAATTTTCAGGTCGATCAAATCTCTCAAATCAAGAGTTGGGCAAGAGAAAGTTCATGCTGTTCTTAGGCACCCCAGTTATCTCTATTTCCATGTAGGAGATGGATAATTTTTAAAATAAA